>NC_142877.1:31115833-31267348 GCF_051225735.1 Oryctolagus cuniculus
GCATTATAAAGTAGTACTGGAGGTTGCCAGTAGATGGAACCATAGATTTTAGAAAGTCAGATTGAGCTCTACATCCTAGTGAACAATAGTAATATGATGGTTTTTTAAAATAAATATTTTTAAAAAAATTTCCTGTACACATAACAGAGTATCAACTAAAGTAAACTTGTAAATTTGAGATATAACATTTTATTTTTTAAAAAAGGTTCTATTTTATTTACTTGAAGATCAGAGTTACAGAGAGAGAGGGAGAGACACACACACACACACATATATATATATATATATATTCCATTTGCTGGTTCACTCCCTAAATGGCTGCAATGGCTGGGGCTTGGGCCAGTTGGAGGCCAGGAGCCAGGAACTCCACCCAGAACTTCCAAATGGGTGGCAGGGGCCCAAACACTTGAGCCATCTTCTATTGCTTCCCCAGGTGCATTAGCAGGGAGCTGGATTGGAAGTAGAACAACTACAATGTGAACTGGTGCCCATATGGGATGTTGTTGTCATAGGTAGTCGCTTAAACCACTGTGCCACAATGCCAGCCCTGAGATGCAACCTTTGAGGTTATTTTTTTAAGAGTAATTCTTAGAAAAGCTACTTTTCAAAAAAAATCTCATTTTTATCAAGTGAAAATGCTAAGATCTAGACCCACTAAATAATCATTAGCAATGTGGATAGTGAAGTAGGAAGGGAATATTGAGTAACAGAAATGCAACATTATTGTGGAACATAATGCTTTTTTCAAATATTTGTATTTAAATTTGTTGCAGATATGGAGAAGCTTTTTCTGCTAAGGGCCATTTGGATATTTATAACACACAAAATTATCAACTTAAAAATTAGCCTGCTATAAATTTATTGCATTTCTTTTTTAAAAAAAGATTTATTTATTTGAAAGCCAGAGTTACAGAGAGAGAAGGGGGGGAGGGAGAGAGAGAGAGAGAGAGAGAGAGAGAGAGATCTTCTGTCCACTGGCTCACTCCCCAGATAGCTGTAATGATCAGGGCTAGGCCAGGCTGAAGCCAGGAGTCAGGAGCTTCTTTCAGATCTCCTATGTGGTAGCTGGGGCAAAAGCTCCTAGGATATCTTTGGCTGTTTTTCCTCAGGCCATTATCAGGAAACTAGATTGGAAGCAGAGCATTTGGGACAAGAACTGGTGCCCAAGTGGGATGCTGGTGTTGCAGGCAGTGGCTTTACTTGCCATGACACACCTCTGGTCCCAACTTACTGAATTTCAAGTCCTGCCTGTGGTTGCTTTGGCAGGGCCAGAACAAATGATCTTATCTGACTATGAGTTGGACATTCCCCACCCTTGGAAGAGAGTAGGCCTATGACTTACGGGTCTGGCATAATTTTCATGCCTAATTTTGCATTATCTCATGCCTTACCTGGTTAATACAGTCACAGCTGAAGTGATGGGAAGTAGGGATGAGGTTGGGTGTGATGCACCTGGGTATTCAGCAGAGATTGTGTCTTTGAGCTCAGGGTATCTGAGGTTTTGAAAGAGGGTCTGTGGGGGAGGGACAGCTGCCACAAAGTCAAGTCCACAAAGAGATGGTCAAGATCCAAGAGGAGTGCCAAAATGCTGTTGCTGACCAAGTGCCTCCAACAATTGCTACATTGCCAAATGGGCCACATGTTTTCCAACTGGGTTTCGGGGCACCCTCGCTTATGTAAAGGCAAGACTTTCTAGCAGCTCTATTGTTCTTCCTTTTTGCCCTATCACCTGACTCTGATTCCTAGTATCATTTCCTACTTGCTCTTTACGAAATTGACATTTTGGAAAACCAACTGAAAGCTGGGGGTTTTGGTTTCAAAGGAGACCACATCCTTGGAAGATAAATGGATTAGTTACAACAATAAGAGTAGTGAATGTTTAGAAGGTAGCATTGTTTGGGCAAGAAAATTAATGGCTCCCCCCACCCCTGCATTGTAATCCCTGCATGCTGCCTCTTTGTTTCACTCTGTAAAAGTCTTCTTGAACAGTGAATTAATGACTACTCAGAAATAAAGGATTTGTTTCCTATGAGTCTCTGGTCACCATATTTTCATCAATCAATATATAACCTTGTTTTATGTGTGTTCCAGTGTTAGACACTTATTTAACATATACTATTGATGTACTATCAGTGAACTTATGGACAACAACATTACAACATTTTACCTTAGGCCAGAATGAAGCCTAACTGGCATCAGTAGTTCCTCTTGCAGCATATCTCAGCACTGTGCTTGGAGGCCATTTTAAAGAGGGGAATCACCGGCAAAAAGCATAAAACATGTGAATGATGTGTCATTAAGAAGACCGCAAAAGGATTCTTGTTTACAGTATGTGAGCTGAAATAAGAGGATAGATCATCTCCCTCTTTTTTTTAACCTCCCCTGGGAGCAAGCAATTTGGTGACTCAGATATTTTGCTCCTCTGAATGTCTATAAATGACCACGAGAAAGCTGTGCATTTGGATTTTGGGGTTACAAATACATTTTAGTAAGCAGGTGAGTTAAAAAATTGGGGACCTGTGAGTGATGAGTGATCACTGGCAAATCATTACTAGATAGGCCAACGTTCTCACCTCTAAGCTGGTGATAGCCTCATGTTGGTTTTACATCTTGTGATGGCAGTCTTCTGGTCTCACTTGCCCCTTCCTTCCTTCCTTCCTTCCTTCCTTCCTTCCTTCCTTCCTTCCTTCCTTCCTTCCTTCCTTCCTTCCTTTCGCCAATGAGACTGTTGATACACTGAAAAACTGGGGACAGTATTCACAGCCAGTTCATGATAAAGTCAGCACTAGAATCCAGATCCCCGGATGTGTGGTCCAGCGTGTTTTCAATCAGGTTGGATGACTTCAAAGCCTATTCAACATTTTGGAGTTTCTGCTGTTCTCTGTCAGTGGTTGGTATTGAGCTTGATTTTCTTAGTCTGGGTATCTGAGATGGGTAGAGCCCATCAGTCATATGGGGAAAAACCCAAAAATCTCCCATTCATTTTCTGGTTTCAGTTCATGGGTCCCTTTGCATTAAAGCAGATTGCTCTTCTTAAAAGCACAAATGAATATGGCACTGAGCACAGCTTGCTATTAATTAAGCATATGGATACAATTAATATATCATGTGAGTTAGCACAGAGTAACCGGACTGAGGCCGCTAGAGATGATTGAGAAGGGGCCCCGAGTAGACAGGCAGGTGTGGGGGGAGTCTCCAGAAGACGAATCACCTTGGAGAGAGACCTGGCACTCCCCACCCGCCTCGTGACTCCCGCACTGTTGAGGAGGCCTCTCTGCCTGTTAACTGACTTGAGACAAATGTGGAAGCCATTGGAAAAAACTGTGGTGTTATCAAGGCTGAGGAATTCTGTGCTGCAGCTTAGCATAGTTCTGAATAACTCTCTCTGGGATTTCCTTTCCCGTTTGGCAACCTCTGCTTACGTGGCATTTCTCTTTGATTCTTATCCTAGTCTCCATTAATGGGGATCTTCCTCTTTCCCCCTTGGCGATGGGCTCCTCAGTTTGGGATTTGTACCCTGTTTCATCTTGTTTGATTATTGGTAGCTTCACTGCTTGGATGTGTTCTTCTGCAAAAAACAAAACCTACTTCTTTGATGGAAGCGCATTTTACAGTTAGAATGTTGTTTCTCTTAGCTTTCTCAAAAGCCAGTTTCCTACTACTGAGGTTCAAGAAATGCATGTGTGGCTGACATTTTAATAAATGCTCCCCAGTTTTTGTGAAAGGAAACACGGACCATGGCCAGGGAGTGCAGGGTTCTGTGCCCTCACAGCTGTGGTTGAGTACTAGGAGGACTCTGGTTTGCCTGGTACAGATCTGCACCTCTTGTCACTCGTGGGTGACAAGCTATGTGATTGTGCAAGGCATTAGTACTAACAAGGGCAGCATTTCCAAATTCTTAGACTAGATTTACAGGTAATATCAATAGGTGTCTAATTTGCTCAAGTGTGTGTCATCCTAAAATATATATTAAAAAAAATCTTGGCCAGCGCCGCGGTGGCTCACTAGGCTAATCCTCCACCTGCGGCGCCAGCACCCCGGGTTCTAGTCCCGGTTGGGGTGCCGGATTCTGTCCCGGCTGCTCCTCTTCCTGTCAAGCTCTCTGCTGTGGCCTGGGAGGGCAGGGGAGGATGGCCCAAGTGTTTGGGCCCTGCACCCACATGGGAGACCAGGAGGAAGCACCTGGCTCCTGGTTTCGGATCAGCACAGCACAGTGGCCGTGGTGGCCATTTGGGGGGTGAACCAACGGAAGGAAGATCTTCCTCTCTGTCTCTCTCTCTCACTAACTCTACTTGTCAAAAAAACAAAACAAACAAAAAAATATTTATTCTGTTTAGTACTTCTTTGATTTCAGACACTAAATTAGAGGCATCTCCTCCCAGCGTGTGGCTCCTTACTCTATGCTTCACACATAGCTGTTCAATTTCAAAAGTAATCTGTTTATTAAAGATTTTTAAAGAAGTATAAAGCAGCTAAAAGAAGACAATAGAACCACCTATAATATTTTCAGTCTAAGATAGCATTAATTTTACATTTGCTTTTTCTTTTTTTTTGTAGAAATGATATATTCTACATATTGTATCATATATGTGAAGGGTCTTCAAAAGGTTCACAGAAAATGTGTATTACGGAAAAACTATACATGGATTTCAAAAATTATCAAAATCCACATATATTTAATTACATTTCCTCACAATTTTTTAAAGTACCGTTATATACATGTTTTATAATGAGAAAAACAGTTCTGTGCACCTATTTTTAGCTTTTTTGGCTTTTATATGTATTTTTATATTGTTAAATATTCTCTTACATCCATAAGTAGAATAGGGTATTGAACATTATCATATTATTTGAATTCATCCTAATTTTTTGTGCTGAATCCTAATCTTATGAAACCCTTCTCAACAGGAAGTAGAATACCTGGATCAGAGTTCCAGTATAAATCTCATTCATTTTACATTTTTAGTATTTTTAGTCTTTTAAATCATAGTGAAATACACATAATGTAAAATTTACCATCTTAATCATTTTCACTGTTCAGCCTCAATCCATATTTTTGTGTAGTCATTACCACCATTCATCTCCAGACTCTTTTTTAAAAAATGATTTGTTTGAGAGTCAGAATTGGGGGGAGGGGTAAGAGAGGGATGGGGAGAAGAGAGAGAGAGGGAGAGAAAGAGAGAATCTTCCATATGCTGCTTTATTCCTTAGACGGCCTCAATAGCCAGAGCTGGGCCAGGCTGAAGCCAGGAACCAGGGACTTCATCTGGGTCTCCCATGTGGGTGCAGGATCCCAAACATTTAGGCCATCTTTCACTGTTTTTCCCAGGACATTAGCAGGAACTGGATCAGAAGTAGAGCAGCTAGGACTGAACTGGTGCCCCCACGAGATGCAGGAAGAGGCTTTACTTGCTACACCACAGCACAGGCCCCAGAAATTATTATTTTTTTTTTTTGACAGGCAGAGTGGATAGTGAGAGAGAAAGACAGAGAGAAAGGTCTTCCTTTTGCTGTTGGTTCACCCTCCAATGGCTGCTGTGGCCAGCGCGCTGTGACCAGTGCACCGCGCTGATCTGAAGGCAGGAGCCAGGTGCTTCTCCTGGTCTCCCATGGGGTGCAGGGCCCAAGGACTTGGGCCATCCTCCACTGCACTCCCGGGCCATAGCAGAGAGCTGGCCTGGAAGAGGGGCAACCAGGACAGAATCCAGCACCCCCACTGCGACTAGAACCAGGTGTGCCGCACCACAAGGCAGAGGATTAGCCTATTGAGCCGCGGCGCCTGCTCCAGAAATCTTTTTTAAAAAATGCTTATTTCCATCTACTTTAAAGGCAAAGGGGAAGAGAGAGAGAGAGAGGGAGAGAGAGAGAGAAGGAGAGAGAGAGATTCTATCCATTGTTTTACTCTGCAAATTCTGGAACGCTCACTTTCAAACTCAGTCAAATCTCTTTGAAGATATACTCACCCCTGCTATATTTATATATTTTATGGTGTAATGTCCCTGAGTGCTTTATTGGGAAGTCATTCACTTACAAAGCTTACTTCTTGATAGCTGGTAGCTCGCAGCCTGGAACTCAGAAGAGTTAATACAGGAGAATCCCTTGTCCTTGATTTCAGCTACCCAAGGGCAACTACAGTCTGCCAATGCTAATGGGAAATTCCAGAAATAAACGCAAGTTTGAAATGACCATTGTGAGTAGCACTGCTCCAATCAGTCCTGCCGAGGAAGTGGATCGTTCCTTTGTCCAGGGCATCCATATACGGACATTACCTGCTCTGTGGTCCTTGAGAAAGAGAGAGAAAAACCACACTCACAGGACATTCATCACAGTATATTGTTATAATTGTTCTATTTAACTATGATTTATTGTCGTGAATCTCTTCCTGTGCCTAATTTATAGATGAAACTTTGTCACAGAGCAAAATCCTTAGTATACATAAGGTTCTGTACTATTCATGGTTTAGGCATCTACTAGGGGTCTTTGAACATGTGCTACCTCAGATAAGGGGGCGTACCATGTGTCTGTGCTGATGCACAAGGTCGGACTCCGAGGATGGGTGGGCGTGATGGACTCCCGCAGAGAATTCCAACACTGTTCCACGCAGAGACCCTCTTCTCTCTCTTGAGACCATGGCACTCCCACCACTGCCTCTCCTGCTACTGCTGCTGCTGCCACACTTGCCATCATCAGTCTGAGCCCTGGCTGCTGCCTTGTTGCTCAGCAGTACCCTTGCCTGGGCAATGCTAGTGAGCACCATAAGGCCAAACTGGGACTTGATTTTCTGTGTGCATTCTCTGCTGCCTGCAGTGTTTCCTCTGCTTCACATGTATGCTCGATTGTCCCATCAGCCCTTAATTGCAAAACTGAAGTTGAAAGAAAAAAAATCACTATGAGTATTGCGATGATGACAGCAAAGCACTAAATCAAGTGCAGAGCCCTTCTGAGTGTGGGTCCCTGCGGGGCTGCATATACCACCTGTCCACAGAACCTGCCTGAGACCGGGGCCACAGTGATTCTCCAATCAATCACTGTCTTGATCTGATCCCCAGAGGAAGGCCAGAACTGTTGTACCTTATCTTATTTGGAATGTGATACATTTGCATCTCAATTTGTTGATCCTAGTTGGTATTTTCAACTGGACCCAAGCCAGGATCTGTGGATTTAGAGAAGGAATAATTTTAGGACAGTGCTGTCTTGATCCTATGGCTGGACCTCCATGGTCCAACAGATTTAAAAATCATTTCCTGAAAGTCAAAAGTCACCTTCTCAAATTTGGAATGTAAAATGGATATCATTCAGGACATGCTAATGAGTGCACAAAAAGAAAGCTCATCTTTTATTTCTAAGCATCCAGTCCTTAAAGTATAAACCCACCTTCAACTTCCTAATTCTACCTCATGGGTTGGTTTCTGGTATAATTGATATCACCTTGAATGACTTTTTGTTTTTGGTACTAATTTTCTGCATCTTTACAGGTTGTATTTAGGCATCTGGAGACCATACCTTATTTGAGTTATCTGAAAGTATCTGGAACTATCAATGGACTCATAAAAATTACTGTGGCTTTTAGAGATTCGGACCTAGATGCTTATCTGAAAGCATATCCAAACATATATAGTATTGTTTAAACTGATTTTGGAAGTAAACTTTTATAACGATTTTTTTAGATAGGAAACAAAAAGGAATAATTTATTGAAGTATTTTCTGACACCCATGCAGATCTGGATTGAGTTCCAGGCTCCTGGCTTTTGTCTGGCCCAGCCCAGACTACTGTGGGCATTTTAAGAATGAACCAACAGATGGGGGATATCTGGGTCTGTGTCTGTCTTTCTACCTTTCAAGTAAATAAATGAGTAAATAAATAAATAATAAAGTAAATAAATATTTGGTAGGATTGACTTTCTGCCAGACCAAAGAGATTCAAACTTACTTGAGAAATATAAGCAACTTTCATTTACTAAGTGTTTGTGATTAAGGCAGAATCCCCTGCTTAAATCCTGGCTTTGGAAAGAGGATATGAACACAAACATAACTCACACATGTGCCCATGTTTTCTCTGCTCTGGACATTAGCCAGACTTCAATTCAGCATTATGAAAAATACAGAGCTCACTATTATTAAAATAGCCACTCAAAACATGTTTATATGGGGTTAAGATTTACTATCTTTTACAAAATTTCTGAGTTGCTGTTATTGGTGTGTGCTTGGGAGAATGGAGTGGAATATAGCTTGGTAGTAGGTGAGGAAGGGGATAAAACCTAATCTGTTGAAAACTGATGGGATAGATACACTTTTCAATTGGATCTGTAGTTTTTTTAATTCTCCTCATTAAAATGACTAGCTTTCTTTATGTTTATTTACTTCTGTTGCAAACTATCTAAAATCATTTTCTTTTAAGTGTTGCTCTCATATTTTAAAAAATGATTAGACATCTATTGGGCTTTGAAACAGGAGTGGAGGCATTAGCCTTTCATCTTTGGGGACTTCAGTTTCAACCTGGCTTAGTTTAAGCTGAAACAAGTTTAATCTTGTCACAGGCACTTCCCCAAGCAATAATTACAATGAACTCAAATCACTCCAAAATATTTTAGCATCACATTCTACTCCATGAAGAACAGGAACAAAACACTTCATTGTGTAACCAAGAAGGATTAGTATTTTTATTGGGAATCATTACATTGTAGCATTAATCAGAAGAAAAATGATTAATGGCTGTAGCTTCTGTTATAAGCTGTTTTGGAAAATGAAACCACAGTGTTAAATGGGATGCTTCATACAGCACTGTAAGGAGAACCTGTCGGTATGTTGGATGTTAGAGGCCATTCTCCATACCTAGGGAGGACAATTCCCTAACGCTCAGGCCTCAGCCCACGGGAGGTCCTTCCTTTATTGTTATTCAACTCCCACTCTAGTATGTAAGTCACCGACCTTCTTGCCCCTTGAGTTCTGTTGAAGACAAATTTATTAAATCCAGCCTCAGAACTTTACAGTTCAGTAGGATTAATAGACTTGGGCTGATGAATGAAGCCAGAAGTGGGAAGACAGAGCATTGAGAGTTCCACTGACCTCAGGAGAGCCTTCGAATCTTACTGAGTTCACACTGGAGCTTAGTATTTTCAAGGTGTAGACCTAAAGGGTACTGAGGAAGACAAAGTGTTCATCATAACCACCATAACTCATTTCATCTTTTTCTCAAAGGGCACAGAGCATCCTGGGTGGCCTGGGTAGTTGTGCTGCTTCTTAGCTATAGTCACTTAAACTTTACTGTCTTTGTCTTATGCTCAGGTCTCCTGCAGTGTTCTAGCAAGGTCCTTAGCATTGCCTCAGAACTTATGGGGGTCCAATTTGCTGTACCCTTCCATTTCCTCCGTATCACTGTGGCAATGTTTCCTTAGGGTGTGTGTAGCCAACAGATATCCAGCTTCTTGGGGACTTCTTGGATGCTTTTTGAATGGAACCCTGAGTAGTATTCTTGAGTGAGTCAGGCACAAACTGAATTTGAGGATGTGGGAGAATTTGCTAGTACTCTCAATGCACTATCAGTTTAAAAATTCAAATTCTAAAATTTATTCATCAACTCAATTTTATGTGACTAGAAGTGAGAATACTTTATATATTAAAACATGCTCCAAATGTAATGTTGAGGGTTCTTAAAATGCCCTAACAGAGATCCCATGTGCATTGTCTCAAAGAGAAGCCCTTCTCTGCCTTGTCAGATAGCCTATGTACATTTACCTGTGCAGTTATAAGATGACAGAAGCTGAAGAGAGGTTAAAGGCTTCTAAGTGGTGGTTGCCCACGCTTTTGAATGATTGCATATCCTTTATATATAGAGATTATCAAGCCTCAAGATCTGTAAAACTAAGAACTTATTAATCCACAATGATAAATACAAGGGTGTTTCAAAATGTTCATAAAAAATGAAATTAAAAGATAAGTTTATTTTGGTGCAAATGTATTTTTGTAATCAATGCATCAGTTTTTTTATAGTACAGATTTTCCATGACCTTTTTGAAGACTCCTTATATATATGGAATTCATAATTATTTTTTTACCAAAACAAATATATCATAATTGATTTTCCATAAAATTTTTGAAGTACCCATGTAGAGCTGTCACATGGAACAGGATAATGGAGATTTATGGTCAACTGATTCCACCCCAGCCCCCACCAAGTTATATCATTCCTCACTCTGTTCATTGATCACATAAAACCACCGCTATGCAGACTGGAAATGTTCACCATCAAAGGGTCAGTTCCCTCTCTTTCTTTGTAACCGACTGACTTGGGAATTTGAAGGTCATCTGGGGAGCAGAGACTCAGAACAAGGGGAGCTGGATGAAAATCATTAACAGCAGTAAGCCAAGGTAGTCTGATGACTCTAATCTATTGCACTGGTTATTGTTAATGGGACCAGATACAACCGAGTCTGTTGGTTGCATGCTGCATCCACTTCTACCCTACAAGCAACTTTATCAAGGGGGTTAGAAACATACCAATTCCAATGTCCAGACTTATCTCTCTTGGACTGTGCTTTACTGGGCACTGGCAATAACTGTCCTGTCTAATCAGTCCCTTCTTTGATTGTCACTCTTGTTCTAAGAATGGATTAATGTATTCCATCTGGTTATAGTCAAGCCTTTCCACTTGAGAGCCAAGCAGGTGACTTTATCAAACCATACACTGTCTCACGAAGGGATATTCTCCCGTTTACCTTTAAAGAAGGCCTGCTATTTCTCTTTTGGGCACATCTTGCTTAGCCCACAAGTATTAACAGAAAACACTTGGTAATAAAAATAATTCATATTTAGATAAATAAACATTGTAAAGTTGTCTACTGTGTTTGATGCAATATATTAAGCATGGTTTTTACCATAATTGTTTTATACTGAGTACTTTTAACAGCAACACTTCTAAATAGAGCATACTTATATTAACTCCTTTGATTAATTAAACCAAAATAATTCCTGGTAGGTTTCCTAAATTTTGATTTTTTTATTAGAAAATAGTTTTTTAGGCATTACTTTAAACAGAAAAATAAATTTAAAATCTGAAATAGTTTTCTCACATGACTTGGAAAAGGCAATTGATTGAGGTTATTTATGATCCACTCACTGATGAGCAATTCCATTAAAGTTTATGGTGGTCAATTATGATAGTAAAAAATATCAAAATACTCTTCCAGGTGTATTTTTGTAGTATTTTAATTTTGATTTTCAGCTTTTTTTAGGAGCTCGTCAGATTGTGCTTATCAGAAAACTATTGGGGCCCGTGCTGTGGCATAGCAGGTAAAACTGCCCCTTGCAGTGCTGGCATCCCATATGGGTGCTGGTTCAAGACCTACTGCCCCACTTCTGATCCAGCTCTCTGCTATGGCCTGGGAAAGCAGTGGGAGATGGCCCAAGTGGTTGGGCCCCTGCAACATGTGGGAGACCCAGAGGAAGCTCCTGGTTCCTGCCTCCTGGCTTCACATTGGCCCAGCTCCAGACGTTGCAGCCATTTGGGCAGTGAACCAGTGGATGGAAGATCTCCCTCTCTCTTACTCTGCCTCTCTGTAACTTTACCTTTCAAATAAATAAATACTTTTTTTTTTTAAATGAAAACTATCAAAGGATATTTGAGAGAAAATTTTTATTTCTATATTCTATTAAATATCAAATTGCTGACTTGTTTATTAGAGTCCTTTAAATATACTGAAAGTATTTGCAATAGGCTTATGTGATAAAAACAGTTTTTAAAACAGTATGTGATAATTTGACTCCAATGTTGTAATGGCTTTGCATATAAGGATGTATGTATGTGTGTGTGTATATTTACATGACAAAGGAAGAAAGGCTATTAAAGAAAACATGAATCAGTAATTTCATCTATTTTAGTGTGATACAAAGTATGGGTGAACATTTTTAGTTTTTTATCCTTGATTTTTGTATCCAAGAATTTACTTAAAAATGCAAACAGTGTGTTCTGTTTATTCCAAAATGACAACAAGCTAACAAAAAATACTCAGAGAGGGATGAAGGGCTTAGTAATTAAGATGTCCAGAACCCATACCTGTCTCTAATGTTGACTTCAGCTTCCTGCTAATGCAGAACCTGGGAAGGTAGTGGCAGTATGTCAGGTAACTGGGTCCTTACCACCCACATAGGAGATCTGAATTGAGTCTGGGCTGCCAGCTTTGGCCTCTGTGAGGGGCCATTACTGGCATTTGGGGGAGTGAACCTGTGGGTGAGTTCTTTCTCTTTTTTATTATTTTTTTTCTGTCTCCCTCTGTGTTTATATGCCTCTCAAACATTTTCTCTTTATTCTAAAATAACAGTGGAATCAGCAACTACTTCACCATAATGCTGGTCACCTCTTTTTCTTTATGTTTAGGGCACTTGATGTTTTTTAGTTTCCTAAATCAGTTATCTTTATGATTGATTAGCTTGAAACCCTTGAGTCAACAGCCATTTTTGTACCTTAATCTTTGAGCTACCCACAGATATATTTCTTTGTTAATACAAAAATTAAGGATTTTTTTCCCATTTTTTCCACTTCACTTATCCAATGACATCATTAACTAAAATCTTCATTTTTTGAAGGAAAATGTTTGAACCCCTACTAACCAGAATAACTCATCTGCTGCAGCAATTGTTGCAGAGGCAACCCCCTTTGTGGATGATTGTTAGCTTGCTAGATAAAGTTGTCATTACGTTTAACTTGGTCTTTAATTATAAGCAGATGGATGAATTATTTTAATCACTGCTATATATCTTAACAGTAGTTCATACATTGACACAAAGTGAAGAACATCAAACAGAAATTAAATGCTAGGGAAGGAAAGCAGCCAGCCTTCAAGGGAAGCAATTGATCACAACCTGTCATCTTTAAAGACCAGAAGAATGCAAAATAAACACTTGGGATTAGTGTACTAAATATGGTTCCTCAGGCTTCAGCTCTGCCCTCTGATAATTCCTCTATCTCATTTATTTTAATGCTTTATCATGTATCTCTCCAGCTCTGTAATTAGCCTTTCAGGTATTCTCCTTTTCTTCCTGCCTTTGAAATTATGTATGGTGTGATTCTGCCGGGAGAAGATATTATTAACATCCAGTACAAGAGAAGCAACTTTGGAAAAGATTCCATTTTATAGTTCACATACTGAAATTCTTGCTGAAACTCACAGATATGTTAGGGTTGATTTGGAGCTAAAATGTTAGACGATTTATCATATTTTTTTTTTAAAAGAGAAAGAGTCTAGCTTGGTTTGCAGGTAAAGCAGTTTTATAAGAGGGATCTGGATTTAGAGTCATTGACTTCAAACTATTTGATTTTTTTAAAGTCTAAGATTAATTTCTGAATTAAAGTAATTAAATATTATCATCTTACTGCTTTGTTTCTGAGTTCACTTTTCCTTGACTAAAAAGAACATCACCAATGCCTGTGTTTTCTTCCATAGCAGTGAATGTGCTGATTATTACACAGTAAATCATGCTTGGAATTTATACTCTGCCGGGAATTTTGCTCTAGAGGAAGGGTATGTTCCTGATGCTTTATTACAGTGTGTGGATCTATTTATTTCTCAGTCTCATTTTTTTAAAAAAATTATTTATTTGAGAGGTGGAGTAGAGTGACAAAGAGAGAGGTAGACAGACAACTAGATACACACACACATCCCAGAGAGAGAGAAAGAGAGCGAGCGCGAGAGAGATCTTCTATTCACTGGTTCACTCCCCCCGACAGTGGCTGCAATAGCCAGGCACCAGGAACTCCATCTTGGTTTCCCACCTGGGTGGCAGGGGCCCAAATACCTGGGCCATTCTCTGCTGCCTTTTCAGGTGCATCAGCAGGAAGCTGGATTGAAAGTGGAGCATTGGGGATGGTGCTGTGACGTAGTGGGTAAAGCCACTGCTCGCAGTGCCGACATCCCATATGGGTGCCTGTTCAAGTCCCAGCTATTCCACTTCTGATCCAGCTCTTGCTGCTGCCTGGGAAAGCGGTAGAAGATGGCCCAAATCCTTGGGCTCCTACCCGCATGGGAGACCTGGAAGAAGCTCCTGGCTCCTGGCTTCGGATCAGCCAGCTCCAGCCGTGGCAGCCAATTGGGGAGTGAACCAGCGGATGGAAGACCTCTCTTTCTCTCTCTGCCTCTCCTTCTCTCTCTTTGTAACTCTGACTTTCAAATGAATAAATAAATAAATCTTTAAAAAAAAAGAAAATAGAGCAGCAGGAACTTGAACTGAAACTCCTTTGTAGGATGCAGGCATCACAGGCAGAGACTTAACCCACTGTGCCACAATGATGAACCTTGGTGAGTCACTTTAGATTATTTATTATTAAACACTGAAAGCATAAAATAATGCCTACAATTGAATAGATATACTGTTCTCACTTTGACCTCTTTGATCTTGTAAATACTGGATTGTTTCTAGTGTTCTGAATGTGGATGTAATATTAAATTATTGATTTATCATATATTACTTCATAGACCAGAAAGAGTGGGATTTTCTGTGTTTAACTTTGCCCTAAACCACATTTTGTCATTGACTTTGTAGCTTATCTAGGGCAAAGTTTTAATCTTTTCTGACTTCCTTTTGTAATGTCTCTAGGCTTCTTCCTTCTGCCGGGTATTGGAAAGTACCCATGGACTCAAACTTGCCTTGGAATTATCTGAAGACCAACATCATTTGGAGTTTCCCATTCATAGAGAATCCATGTTCCAAAGTTTGAATGGATTTTTGTTGTAAATGTTATTTGATGTTTTAGTTTATTTATGCAATGGCCTCTTCTTAATGCTCTTAATACTGAGGATTGACTGCCTTAGGAAAAAATATTCTAACTATGATGCTATCAACAACAGTTTGTGGGTTTCAGATCAAGAGATTGGAGGATTTTTCACACAAACATTGAGAAATATTTGTACAATCCTAAAGCAAATAATTCCAGGTTCAGAATACCTATCTGCCACATTCTCTGATTTGTATAGAAATAAAAAATATCATGGGAAATTGAGGCTGTGTTACTGATATTGTTGTGACTCTCAGAAAATCTGTTATCCTTTTACAACCTATACTTCCTCAGTTGTGGAATGGAAATGAAATAAAATAAAGGGCATGGGACTTAGCAGGACTCCATTAAATTCCCTCCTTCTCTCTCTCCCTCTTTTCCTTTGTTCTTTCCTTGGTAGCTTCTCTATGTGCACTCTGAGGACGAGAAAAGCAGCCCCTGAGAACCAAGAGCTGGCTTTTTATTCATAACTAGTCTTCAGGATTTCCCTATAGAACATGAATAATTTTATAGAATACTATCAGACAAGAACATTCTGTGATGCTGATGGAGCAAGCCGAATCAAGAACACTCCATAATCAGAGCAAAAAACAGACGAAAATCTTGTTCCAACCAAGACCAAGCATTGCCCTTTTTGGTGAATCCAAGTGACTGCTACTTCTTTGCCCACGATAGATTTAGCTTCACTTCATTCTCCCTTTTCCTAAGGTAAGAGAACATAGTCTTTTGAAGTTTGTTTTTATATTTGCAAAATGAGCTTTGTGGGGAGCAGCCCGGACTGGACTGAGTTACTGGAATTAAGACTTGTTCTGTGCATCTGCTCTCCCACAATATGGCGCTGGGAGAGAAGTAAACAGCTTCCGCACAGCTGCCTCCAGTTCAGCCAATAAACAGCAGGACCTGCTCCTGATTGGAGGAGAGCAGCGTACTCGGCGTGTGGGCAGCCGAGTTAGGATTGGCGGAGGAGGACTATAAAGGAGGAGAGAGACGGCATGCACGAGGAACATCTAAGGGGAACATCTAGCTGAAGGAACACCTGTGCAGCCCCCGAGAGAGCTGGCCGGCGGTGTGCCGCTCCCCTGCGGAAGTGGGGAATGTGGCCAGGGGGAACTGCCCTTCCACGGAGGTGGAAGGGATAGTAGCCAACCCGGGAAGAACCAGCAGCAAACCTGGGGAGGGCCGAGCAGACGAAAGAACAGTGCAGGGTCCTGTGTCGTTCCTCCACGAAGACGGGGAGTGACAAGCTTTCCTTATAACAGTGCTTATTGTGAATTGAATGTTTGTGTCCTCTCTCCTTCCTCCAAATCCATATGTTAAAGCTCTGACTCCTGCTGTGGTTATATGTGGACATGGAAGCACTATGGAGGCACAATTACATAAAATGCTCACCACACAGATATAGTAATTAGAAATAATCTCGCAACACTGGGCAGTAGTAAATTGTAGTGAAAATCATTAGAGTTTAATCTAGAATTATTGTAGATGAAGTTTGAGTATTTTTGACTTTTATTTTATTTTTACAGTTTTATTTATTTAGTCATTTGAAAGGTAGAGTGACACCCAGAGAGAAATCTTCCATCTGCTGGTTCAGTCTCCAAATGCCTGCAATGGCCAGGGCTGGGCAAGCTGGGAGCCAGGAGACAGTAACTCCATCCAGTTCTCTCACATAGGTGGCAGGAACTCAGCTACTTAGGGTATCATCTGCTGTCTCCCAGGCTCATCATTAGCAGGGAGCTGATTGGAAGTAGAGGCAGGACTCCATCCAAAGCAGTCTATTGTGGGATGCTTACCAGTATCTGAAGCAGTCTCAAGGAGAGACTTAACCATGCCCTGACTCCTGTTTTTAACACAATTGTTAACATTGTGAGTTTCTGTAATTTAACTTTTGATAGTAGTTATGTTTAATAACAGACTCACAGGGGCCGACATTGTGGCACAGCCAGTTAAACTGCCCCCTGTGATGCTGGCGTCCCATATTGGAGTGCCAGTTTGAATGTGGGATGCTCCACTTCCCATCCAGCTCCCTGCTGGTATGCCTGGGAAAGCAGTGGAAGATGGCCCAAGTACTTGGGCTGCTGCTACCCATGTGAGAGATGCAGATGGAGTTCCATGCTGCTGATTTTGGCTTGTCCTAGCCCCAACCATTGCAGCCATTTTGGGGAGTGAAATCAGTAGATGGAAGATCTTTCTCTGTCTCTCCTCCTTTCTCTGTCACTCTACTTTTCAAATAAATAAAATAAATCTTAAAAAGACAAAAACAGGCTTACAAAATTCTTGAAAATTTACTTTTTTTTGGTTAACTACTGTGAGCTGGCTTTTGCACACCACTATCAGATGATTTTTTTTCTGTAACAATATTATTTGGATCCTTTGCTGGTTAAATCACCATTTGGGTAGTCACAAACTCTGTATCTGCAATGAATTTTGTTCACATATAGCAAATTGTGTTTGGAGGCACCTCCATGAAACAATTTGAGTTTATAACACTTGGTTGAAGTTATCACCCCTAAAGGTGCTGGATTAGTTGACTGTTAATAACCTCTCACTCAAGCTCTGAATAACAGGAATAACAGTAAATTAGATAAAGTGTCGTAAAATTGTATGTGACTAAAGATAATGTTAATGCACTGTTTATTTCTTTATTAAAAAATCCTAGGAGATGAGATTTTGGGTTCTTTCACTATAAAAAAATGCTAAATGCTAATGTGATAAATAAACTTACTCTGATTGGTTATTGATTTTTACATATGTATACATGTAATGAAACATCACATAATATCACATAAATATGCACAAATAAAAAATGAAAACAATTGATTTTCACATTTGTAAGGGCACAAATGTTTTTTACTAAATGGGCCAGGAGCTCATTTTTTTATTGTCATATCCTGATCTCAGGGCTTATTATTATCATCTATTATTGCTTCTGAAACTTCTCTTAGTTTCTAGAAGAACATACAATTCCCAAGTTATGAATATGGCTTTGGAATTAAAATTCATTCCTATGTGACCTGAGCATCCTATGTATCCTCTCTGATATTCAAACTCATTATTATAGGAGTGTAATGGAACTCAGTAAGATTATATTTTCATACCTAGCTATGTGATATTATCCATTCAAAATATTCAGCCAGTTCATGGACACTGTCCCTGGTTGACATGAGCTGTGTTGTTCAGATGCTCCTTTGGATCTCTTTGCATTTTCAGTTATGTCTTAATCCTCATTTTGTTCTAGAAGTGATCAGAATGAGAGAAGCTAGTCAAAGAAGGGAGGAGGCCGATGATGTTTTCGAGCAGAGTAACTCCAGTATGACCCAAGAAATTTCTAGTCCCTGATCAGGGCATGCAGTGGGTGAGGAAGCTTCTCTCCTTCTGAAAGCATGAAGATGGAGAATTGCTGCCTCCTGACAATTAGTGTGTGGTTATTACTTTCCATGAGTCCTGCTCTTTGGGTTTCTCTCAAATACCATTAAAACCAGACACTCATCAAGCTAAGGACTAGAGGTTTTTTTTTTTTTTTGTATTAGAATTTGCTCTTAACCCAATTGGGATGGGAGAGGAGATAGTTTCTGTGGACTGTGTCAGTCTCTGGGTGATGTGTCCTTCACCCAAGCCCCCTTTGTTTTCCAGTGCCGTTCAGTTTCCTAATGGCACCACATGCACTAATTACCCCAATTGCCCTCCCATTCACTCCTCTGAATCAGAATCAAACATGGATTTGAATCTTGCCTCTCCCTCTTACACATCACTCAACTTCTCCAAGCTTTAGTTTTTCAGTCTGTAAAATAGTGATAATGATTTATTTCTTACAGTTGTCATAAAGATTAAATGATATAAGGTAACTGCATATTAATACCTAACATTTCAATAAGACTTGATTTATTCACAGATTAATCACACATCTGAAAGAATCATCTTGACACTTGGAGTTTTTATTTTAACTTTTTATTTTATCTATCAGCTCAATTTTAAGTTTCCTTATACTGTTCTTTCTTGGCAAATATAGCTTCCAAGTTATATAACAGAGCCTACTGTGGCCTGGATTATTAAATTTTATTATCTAGCGCCTCAAGCAGTGTTGAAAATACAGAAGAAATATTGGGAGCTTGGTGACCCAAAGGGACTGCAGAAACTCACTTTCTGCCTGTACCAGAGGGAAGGACAAGCCCATGAGGTAAGAGAGACACTCACAGGCTACCCTATCAGCTACTTGAACTCTGTGCTTCTTATCTCTCTCCTTGGAGGGAAGCTCAGAGGAAGCCTTTGCCCTCTAACATCTAGGTTCAAACTAATCTTTATTATATCATATCAGTGCCACATCAAAGCACTGCCTACACTTGACTCCCCAGGCCCACTAACAATTAAGTTCTTTGCACTGAATTTATTCCCTACCTCTCTCCACATCGATGAGTCAAGTGATATTGTCGATACAAATTGGGCTTGCTAACTAACTAGAAATCTTCCAGAGATGTATCAGCAAAGATGATTTGGGAAGTAATGTGTTTTGGAGTATTGGCGTAAGGAAACTTGTTATATTTTCATTTTTTTCCACTTATTTGACAGGTAGAGTTAGACAGTGAGAGAGAGAGAGACAGAGAAAGGTCTTCCTTACGTTGGTTGACCCCCCAAATGGCCGCTACGGCTGGCGCTGTGCTGATCCGAAGCCAGAAACCAGGTGCTTCCTCCCAGTCTCCCACATGGGTGCAGGTGCCCAATCACCTGGGCCATCCTCCACTGCCTTCCCAGGCCACAGCAGAGAACTGGACTGGAAGAGGAGCAGCCGGGACTAGAACCTGGCACCCATATGGGATGCCGGCGCCACAGGTGGAGGATTAGCCAAGTGAGCCATGGTGCCGGCCCCTATATTTTCTTGTAGCAGCTTGGTTTCTACTCCTCTGTGTACCTTTTATTTTTCTTACATCTAAAGCATCTCTGTAATTTTAAAGCATGGATTGATCTCTTAAACTGTGAATGGCTGGGTGAGAATGGGAATAAGGATAGAGAAGGCATAATCCCTGTGGTCACAGAGTCCTTAGGCAGGCAGGATAGTAAACAGGCTAGTATAACACTGATATATATCTTTGCATAAGGATTATGGATAATATAGGATGGGAGGATCAGGCATGGCTTCTGTAAGAGGCCAACTTAGGAGCTAAACTTTGGAAGATGATGCATTGATTAGTTCTCATTTCTCTACCACTTCCAGGTCCATTTTCCTCCCATCTTTGCCAAACTCAGCATCCCAGGAAGCTGACTCCTGTTGTGGTGGATACTGAGATGCATCACTCACAAAAGAATGACTTGGTCTTCCAACTACTGGAATGCAAATTTAAAGGGTCAACCATCTTTAAGGATAGAAACTGTCTCATATTAGGCCATACCTCCTTCTAATGGCATCTGATATCCAATGGCCGGTCACTGTGAGATTATGAATGCCAGAATTTCTTGCTACAACTTGAGAGATTTTAAGGATCAATGCAGGCCTAGATTTTTTTCTCAAAGAAATCTTTTATTTAGTGAGTACAAATTTCATAAGTACAACTTGAGGAATATAGTGATTCTTCCTTTCATATCTACCATCCCACCTCCAATCTCACCCCCCCTCCCATTTCCAGTCCCATTCTCCATTAAGATTCATTTTTAATTAACTTTATACCAGAAGATCAACTCTATACTAAGTAAAGATTTAAACAATTTGCACACACACACACACACAAACTGAGAGCAAGTTTTACAGTTAATTCTCATAATACAGCTCATTGAGGACAGAGGTCCTGCATGGGAAGTAAGTGTGACTCCTGTTGTCAATTTAACAATTAACACTCTTATGCATGATGTCAGTGATCACCTAAGGCTCTTGCCATGAGCTGCCAAGGCTATGGAAACCTTTTGAATCCACAATCTCCGTCAGTATTTAGGCAAAGCCATAAGCAAAGTGGAAGTTCTCTCCTCTCTTCAGAGAAAGGTACATCCTTCTTTGATGACTATTACTTTCCACTGGGGTCTCTTTCACAGAGATCCTTCATGTAGGATATTTATTTATTTATTTATTTATTTTTGCCACAATGTCTTGGCTTTCCATGCCTGAAACACTCTCATGGGCTTTTCAGCCAGACCAGATGCCTTAAGGGCTGATTCTGAGGTCAGAGTGCTATTTAGGGCATTTGTCATTCTGTGAGTTGGCTGTGTGCAGACTTAAATCTTGCATAGACTCATCTGAGGCCTTTGTTGAGAGCGCACCTTAGTTCACTTTCTTCTTTGCCCGGTCCTGTTTCCTCCCATCTCCCCTACACATAGCCCACCAAAGAGATGTATTGGATATGCATGCTGCAGACTAATCTCTTTCTCCAGTGCATTTTACACATGACACAAGTATGTGGCAGAGCACAGGCTTCCTGGCTGGCTAGGTTCCTGCTGAGTTCAACTAATGTCATGTGATCAGGGATGTGGAGGAGAATGAGGGATTTGCTCTATGCATTTTCCCCACTTCCAGGCCGTTCTCTGGCAGTAGTTAGTCCTGGGGCTATGGTTTCTATGCATAAAGACCCCTCCCTGGCAATGGCTCTCACTCCTTCATATCTGAGAGTGGCAACACTTCTCTCTGTTGCTAGTCTTTGGGGAACTCAATATCTCTAGCTGGTTTTCTTAATCCTACTTCCTTAATCTATATAGATTTAAATTCTCATAGATTTCCCAACACATTCAGTTGAAGCAGTAATGTGCTGGGAAATGTTTAACCACTAGTTCTATTTAAAAAAATAAGAAAGGGACTGGCACCATGGCAAAGTGGGTTAAAGCCCTGGCCTGAAGTACCAGCATGCCATATGGGTGCTGGTTCTAGTCCTGGCTGCTCCTCTTCCGATCCAGCTCTCTGCTATGGCCTGGGAAAGCAATAGAAGATGGCCCAAGTCCTTGGAGACCTGCACTGGTGTGGGAGACCCAGAAGAAGCTCCTGGCTCCTGGCTTTGGATTGGCACAGCTCCGGCCATTTCGGCTATCTGGGGAGTGAACCATCAGATGGAAGACCTCTCTTTTTTTCCGTCTCTACCTCTCTCTGTAACTCTTTCAAATAAATAAAATAAATCTTTAAAAAGAAAATAAAAAAGAAAGAAAAAATATGAAGTTCTGATTTGCAGCATTTTCCAGTTTCTGTGGTGTAAATATTCCCATCACACCCCGACATGGTGTCATTCATCACAGGTGGTACAGATGCTCAGTAGTTCTACTATACTGGTAAAACAGACCTAAATAATGCCAAGGTTTTATATCAGCATAAAATAATGGGAAAGGATGGATTTTGAATATTTATTACCTTTGTTTTAAATGTAATTGAAATCATAATGAATTAATTTTTATTGATGACTGTGTTTAAGAGCCAATTTGCAAAGTTCCTGAGAATTAACAACTGATGTTTGCCATGTCAGTCTGCGCCATCATACTTCTGAGAGGAATTTTATGCTGGAATCTTGACTGACACAGATAAGTAGCTGCTAACTAGGCAACATATGAAGGTACTTCAAAGGGTTCATGGAGAAATGTAAGTTCTGCCTATTCACAGATTTTGGCTATTTAGGCATACTATGAATTTAAGATCAGAAAATAAGTCTGTAGATAGAATCTTAGAGAAGGGATTTTGTTTCTCAAATGAGCTTTGTCAGATTTCTGGAGAAGGAAGCTGAGGGCTCAAGTTGAATTCTCTGTCTCCGGAATGTGGGTTTGATGGGAAGATTGGGGATAATTGAGTTGGGAAGAAGAAGTTGGAATCTTTTTTTATTTTTAGTTGTAAACTTTATTTATTTTCATTTACTTTAAAGGCAGATAAATGGAAAGAGAGAGACAGAGCTAAGTCTTCTATATGATAGTTCACTTCTCAAATGCCTGTGACATCCAGGGGTGAACAGGTTAAGTCAGGAGCCAGGGATGCAATCTTGTTCTTCTGTGTGGATGGCAGGGACCCAAGTACTTGAACCATCACCTGCTTCCTCGCAGGGCACGTTAGCAGGAAGCTGGAATTAGCAGCAGAGATGGGACTTTGACCTAGATACTCTGATATGGGATCCAGACACCCCACACAGTGTCTTCACTGCTGTGCCATCTCCAACCCCAATCAGTCCTCAGATTTTATGCTGGAGGATTTGTGCTAGAGTTTCAGCAGTTGCCCAAAGTTAAAGGGCTTGGAAATGATGTAGCTGAGAGTCAATCCCCATCTATATCTCTCATTGCCTTACTTATAAATTCTTTTAGACACTTTCCTCTCCCACTCTTTCAGTGTGAGTGGATCTGTTCCTCATCCCTGCCTCCCTTGTCATGGTGAGGGCTTTGGGGCTTTGGGACCAATGAAGACACTCCAGATGTTGAGATGAAAGACAGACCCCTTTATCTAGTTGAGAAGACATTGTATGTTTTTGTTTGTTTGGGCCTCAAGTACAATAGGCGTAAAGTGAGGTCCAATGAAAGTGTGTCCCTGATCCCTATCTGGCGACCCTGTGCTTAATAGTTTTTCCTCACTCCCTGCAATCAGTTCTCAGGGTGAGATCTCATCTGAGTTGTAATGATATGCATGGCATACATCCTCGTGGCTGCTGTGTAGTCCCCTTGGCTAGGAAGGGGTTAAGTTCTCTAGAGTACTGGAAAGAGAAAAATTGAGCTGATATGGGAGGTCATGGGCAAATGACAAGTAAGAGGATGAGGATTTAGTTTAGTGAGCACTGACTATACATCAGGCGCTATGCTAAGCACTTAACTGAATTATTGCATTTCACCTTCAAAACTATTTTAAGAAATAAGTGCTAACTTATATCCAAATTGTTGGTGGGAAAACTGAAAACAATTAACCAGCTTGCTCCAATCCATAGCTAGGCTGAAGTGGTAGAACAAAGATATGAGATAATCTTTTCACGAGAACTCCACATTCCTCTGTTAGTTTATTATCCAGTTCTGAATAATAGGAGAAGAAAATTTAGGAAAAGGCTCAAAAAGTTCATGGAAAATTTGCATTATTTGTTGCAAAATTTATTTAATTATTTATTTATTTGAGAGTCAGAGAGAGAGAGACAGACACACAGAGAGCTCCCACCCACTGACTTGTTCACTCCCTGAGTGCCCCCAGTGGCTGGGGCTGGGGCTGAATCAGGAGCTGGGAACTCAGTTCAGGTGTCCCACTGATGTGGCAGGAACCCAATCACTCAGAGCCATTTCTGCTGTCACCCAAGGTCTGCATCAGGAAGTTGAAGTCAGGAGCCAGCACTGAGTTTGAACTCAGATACTCCAATGTGGGAAGTGCACATCTTAATCACTAGTCGAACCACTTGGTCCTGCATTATCTTCTATTTTTCCACAAACTTTTTTGATACCCTTTGAAGCATGATTTTCATGTCTTTGCAACAGACTCATCTCCAACCAGACTAGCATTTTCACATTTCCCAATTCCTTCAACACTTTGCTGTAACCATAATGAGTGCTGCCTAGTTTCAGAATCCTCTATGATCTCCCTTTTTCTGAGCCTACTTCCTGGGTAATCTTTTCTCTACCCCATTATCTTGGATGGTTTTGATCATCCTGCATCTCACCTGCGGACATGAAACCTTCCAGGTTTCATTAAACTCTGGATATCCCAAACTATCCCATGTTCCCAAGTGCAGCACACCCTATAATTTGCCTACCTCTTTTCTCTACTACAAGATAACTTTCATGAAAGCAAGGACTGTCTGCCTTGTTTGCTGCTGTATTGGCAACACCATGACTCAAAGCATGTTCAGTATATTCTTACTGAAAGGTGAAAGAGGATAAATTTTCCTCCAGGCGTTTGTACTAGGCTGTCCAGCCTCTTTTTCTGATGAATTCTTATGTGAATCTTTGTGTCTCTGTTGACATTCCCTCCTTCTGCAGCCCCAGCTGAGTTCGATGCTCCTTGTAGGTGTTTCATGGCATCCAGTTCGTCTCTTAAGCTCATCACTCATCATGTACTGTTGTCACTACTTCTCATTAATAGTGGACTGACAACTCCTTGAGGACAGAGTTTCCCTCTTAATTACCATGGTGTTCCCATTAGCCAGTGCAGTGCCTAGCACAGTGTAGTAACAGCTGGTAGAATGAATGGATACATTATTCTGGACACCACTAATTAAGGGACTATGACACTAACAATAGTCAGTCATCTAACAAATATTAATTATATGCCAACTCTGTGCTAGGTAAATGCCAGGTGATGAAGTTACAATAGTGAACAAAACAGATGTGTTTTTTGCTCTCATAGTTCTTAAAGATCATTGGTAGGGGTGGGATATAGTGAGAGGAAGGAGGTCCAGTTGAAGGTAACTGTTGAGTGGTAAATTATAATGATCAGCAGCCCTATTAAAGAGTTGTGTTAAAGTATAATACCTTTTCCTTGTTGAGTTAGTGTTGGGGATTACAAGGATGTACATATTTTACTTTTAACTTCTGCAGATCTCATAGGTTTAAAAAATAAGCATTTTTTAGCTTACACATAAAAATTGTGCACATTTATAAGCCATATGATGTTTCAGTGCTTATACTGTGCTCTACTGGGGGACTTATTGATGGTTTAGGATGTCCTCCTAATCTAAGCACCCTGTCTGAGCTGAAACACAGGATGATCAAGTCTTTCCGAGAGAATGGAGAAGAGAAAAGGCTATTCCAAGAAGCAGGCTCAGAAGCAGAGAAATCACTGAGAATTCTGTATATGAGGCAGCACTCATTGTATATTATCCAAATCAGGGTAAACCTATTTCTCCTCAAGCATTTACAGTTTAATTGACCTCATGATTTAGCCTACCCTTTTCATTTGTGGCATAGCCCGTCATTTCCAAGTGGCAGAGAAGCCCCCAGTTGCCTAAGTTGCATGATGGACCTCATTATGTAGAAGGTTTGCCCTCTGTACTTCTTAATTGTAAAGAAGGCTTCTTCTGACATGGCTTAGCTATCACCTTGCCTGAGATGGGAGGAGGGATGCCATGACCTCTGGACGTTCCCATATGTTCAATGCCTTTTTTTGATTATACCAATTAAGTACAGAGTTTGCTCTGAGTAAAGAAACCAGCAGGATGTGATGATGAAAAGCATGAGTGGGTCTATTTTGATTGAAGTTCTCATTATAAAATATGGAATTCGTACAGATTTTTTATTTAGGAGAAGGCACAATTAGGACTGAGCACAAAGCAAGGAGCATGAATCAGGACAAAAAAGGAACAAGCAAAGGAGCCAGATTCAAGAGAACTTGCAAGGCTCCTGGTGGCATGTGGATGACTAAGAGAAGGAAAAGAGTTAGGGATGACGGGAGTCTTTCATGTAAATAGATGAAAGGACAGGAATCTTAGACATGTCCTTAAGAAGGAGGCCTTAGTTGGGGAGAGTGAAGAGTCTCTGATGACCTGAAAGACAATTAGAGAAGAGCTTGTGCAGCTCACCAGTACATTTACCCACTACCAGCTTCTGTCTGGATTTCTCTCTGCACATAGGACTACAGTTCTCATCCACTGTTTGAAGCCATCCTCCTCACCTGAAACATCAAGTCCTACTTCATCATTCTACAGTTTCCCCTATCTTTTCTGACGCATTGGTTTACTGAAACATTTTTTATCAAGATGTAGTTACACTTATTTTTCCATTCAAGAAAAGTCCTTCATTTTCTTTCTTTTTTTAAAAAAAATATTTATTTTATTTATTTGTTTTTTTTTTTTTTTTTTTTTTTTTGACAGATAGAGTTAGCGAGAGAGAGAGACAGAGAGAAAAGTCTTCCCTCTGTCGTTTCACCCCCCAAATGGCTGCTACGGCTAGAGCTATGCCTATCCAAAGCCAGGAGCCAGGTGCTTCCTCCTGGTCTCTCATGCAGGTGCAGGGGCCCAAGCACTTGGGCCATCCTCCACTGCCTTCCTGGGCCACAGCAGAGAGCTAGACTGGAAGAGGAGCAACTGGGACTAGAACCCGGTGCCCATATGTGATGCCAGTGCCGCAGGCAGAGGATTAACCAAGTGAGCCACGGTGCCAGCCCCTATTTTATTTATTTGAAAGACAGAGTTACACAGAGAGAGAAGAAGCAGAGAGAGAGAGAGAGAGAGAGAGAGAGGTCTTCCATCTGATGGTTCACTCCCCAATTGGCCGCAACAGCTGGATAGGAAGAAGAGCAGCTGGGACTAGAACTAGCGCCCATATGGGATGCTGGCACTTCATGCCAGGGCTTTAATCTGCTGCGCCACAGTGCTGGCCCCTTATTTTCTTCTGTCTCCTAAACAAATACTTTCTTTGTTCCTCTTCCCAGAGAAAAAAAATTAGAGTTGTTTACATTTCAAGTCTCCAAATCCTCTCCTCCTGTTCTTTCTTGTTTTATTTTTTAACTTTATTTTTTACTCATCTACTTGAGATGTAGAGGGAGAGAGTGGGTGAGAGGAAGGGATAGAGAGAAAGAGGGAGAGAGAGAATTCTTTCATCTATGGATTCACTCCCCAAATGCTCACAATGGCCAGGACTGGGTTGGGATGAAGTCAGGAGCCAGGAAACTCAATCTAAGTTTTCCATGTGGGTGGTGGGAACCTAATTACTTGAACCGTCACCACTACTTCCTGTTATAGCAGGAATCTGGAGTCAAGAGTTGGAGCCAGAAATTGAACCTAGGCACTCTGGTGTAGGATACTGGGGTCTTGACTGCTAGGCTTCAATGCCTGCCTCTGTCCTTAAATATACTCCAATCAGGCTTCACCCTCATTGTTCACATAAATTGCTCTTGTCAAGGAGAAGAAAAATCACAAATGATGTCAATTGCTACAAGCCAATGGTCTTCCTCTTCCTAGACCTATCAGCATCATTCAATGCCATTCTCTACTTGAGTGACTATACGCTGACGCTTTATCTACCACTTTTTTTTCCCATCTTCTTTCCTGGTTCTTGTTTGTTTCTGTGACTTCAGGGTTGTAGTACTCTTGAGCTCTGTACTTATTAGTCTTCCATAGTTATGTTGACTCTTATGTAGCTTATACAGTTACAAATAGCACATTGGAAGGTGATCCCAGGAAGCACTCTTGTTGGATACTTAGGTTATTTGGAACTTTTTACAATGGCAAGTGATTCTATACTTATCTATGTGTTTACATGTATGAGTACTGTAGTAATTTACATTTCTAGAAATGACTTTTGTTGGCTAAATGTATGCACATTTAAAATTTTGACAATGTTACAAAAATTATTTTCTGGAAAGTCTCTATTCATTAACGCTCATCTTAAATGTTTGCATACTCATTTCTTGAGCCTTAACATAGTATTATATACTACAATTCCTTAATTCATTTATTATTGCAAACTAAGATGTTAAAAAAGCTTTCTCACTTCAATGTGCATTTCCTTTTGCAGGTGGGCACAAACTTCTTTTTCCTATGTTTACTGAGTACAATTATTTCTTCTTTTGTGAACTGCCCACACTCAGCCCTAGCTCATTTTTCTATTGGCTTATTTTTCTTTTATAAATTGATGTGTGGGAGATATTTATCTATTATGGCTGTTAATCCTTGGTCAGCTACACTTGTGTATGTAGCAATATTTTATCCCTGAGGCCGTACCCCTTTATTCATTTCTGATTTCAGCACCAGGATACCTGTCTCTCTCTCCACGATTACTCTTGTTATTTGTTTTGGCAGCTTTGATATTGACACAGTGAACCCTTCAGTGCTCTGCCCCCTCCATTCCTTGATGTCCCTTATGCAATACATTTTCCCATCGTCCCACCTCAGCCATCTCATCATGGTCATTATCTAGGTCTTGTCATCAACAGCAACTATAGCCCTTCTGAAATCTGTTTCTTATTTCCCATACTCTAGGCATCAGGGGTTACCATCCATCTTTTATTCCCTCAGAGATTCCACTCACCTGCCATTTTTTCCTCATCTGCTACCCTCTTCGGGTTCCTATTTCTCTCTTTGTCCAACTCACATCTCATGATATAGGGTTACAATCAGGGCCATGAAAAAACATGCTTGATGCCTTTGTTCTCTCTCCTCTGTTGCACTCCTCTGCAAAACCCCACCCTAGTGAAGCCCAATTATCCATTCATTCCCTCCTTACACTCAAGCAGCTGAGCACTACTGGAGAAAATCCAATGGTAGTGTCTTCTGAACTCCTATTTATGACCACAAGACCCAAAGGGGCACCTTGCTTCTTCCAGACAGTTTGACTCTACGTCACTGAAAAATTTAGTTTCCACTTCTCAGAGATGACTACTTCACATCTTCTCTCAACGTTTCCTCCTCTCTGCATCTAGCTTATGAACATGCCCCATATTTCTCAAAGAAATTAGAGACTTTCAGATGAAAATGACATCTTCAGAGTATACACTTTGCCAGTCTATTTTCTTTTCCATTCTTGAACTCTGTTGCCAAAGGTATTCCTGCTCCTGTCTTAGGCCAGTCCTCTGTTCTGGCCGCTGGTCTTCTCAAACAGCTTGCTCCTAAAATTGCTCCTCTTTCCCCCTCCATTATGAGTTTTTCCCATTCTATCATTGGTGGTCATTTGGATTGTTTCTGGGTTTCTTTTTTTGTCTTTCTTTTTAGTCATCAAGAGCAATGCTATTATGGACTTCCACTATATATATCCTCTTGCACATTTTTGCAAAATGTTGTCAGGGTAAACAGCTGGGAGTGAAATTGCTGGGGAGAACAGAATTTGCTAGTGCTTACCAGTACCCACGTTCTTTGATTCTTCTCATTCTTGACTATGTTCTTTCAGATTCCCTTGTGTAGTTAGATAAGACCTTTAGGTTCAGGCTAAAAAATGTGTAAACAGAATGATATTTGCTTCTCGTAGTTTTAGTCTCTGAAAACATCCATGCAGCATTTCTCACTGTCATTCACCATATGACTATGTGGATTAATACACTGCTCCTAGTTTCCACCTTTATGCAGTTGCCACAACTTTGTTATGAGCAAGAAATTAACTTCTATTATGTTAAATTTCTGAAATTTCAGATTTTTTTTACACAATTAACCCACCCTGGGAATAAACTGTTAGAAAATATTAAAATGTTCAATTTTAACATGTAATAGCAAATTTTTCAAAGAAATTCTGTTAACACTCCAGTCAACAGTGTATGAAATATTCTTTGTTGCATTCCTATCAACACTTGATATTTTCCAGGTTTAAATTTTTTCCAACCTCATGCTTTATGTTTTCTTTCTCTGATTATTAGTAAATTTGATTAACTTTCTGTATGTTTATGAGTCTATGAAATGCCTGTGTGACTCATCATCCTGTTTTTTTTCTATTGAGTTATTTATCTTTTCTTTGTATGCATTTGTAAAAATTCTTTATATTTGTACATTGTGGTTTCCAATCCTTTTATCACTTTTATATGTTACAAATGTCTTTTCCTGGGGCTGACACTGTGATGCAGTGGGTTAACGCCCTGGCCTGCAGTGCCGGTATCCCATATGGGTGACAGTTTGTGTCCCCGCTGCTCCTCTTCCAATCCAACTCTTGCTATGGCCTGGGAAAGCATTAGAAGATGGCCCCAGTCCTTGGGCCCCTGCACCTCCATGGGAGACCTGGAAGAAGCTCTTGGCTCCTGGCTTAGGATTGGCACAGCTCCGGCTGTTGTGGCCAATTGGGGGAGTGAACCAAGAGATGGAAGACTTCTCTCTCTGCCTCTCCTCTCTCTGTGTAACTCTTTCAAATAAATAAATAAATCTTTTAAAAAGTCTTTTCCTGGGATGTAGCTTATCTTCTTATTCTCTTTAGGATGTCTTTTGTTGAATAGTAGCTCTTGATGCTACTATATATAATATATCAATATTTTGTGCCTTACAATAATATTTATAAAAATGTTTTACATTCTTTTCTGAACTTTTATATTTTGCCTGTAATTTACTTGAGACTTATTTTCGGCATGTTTTTGAAGTTGGGATGTAATTACTACTTTTTTTTGTTAAAGATTCATTTATTTACTTGAATGAGTTACATTGAGAAAGGAGAGGCAGAGGGGTGGTCTTCCATCCTCTGGTTCACTCCCCAATTGGCCACAACAGCCAGAGCTGTGCCGATACGGAGCCAGGAGCCAGGAGCTTCATCCGGGTTTCCAACGTGGGTGCAGGGGCCCAAGGACTTGGGCCATCTTCTATTGCTTTCCCAGGCCATAGCAGAAAGATGGATTGGAAGAGAAGCAGCTGGGACTAGAACTGGCACCCATATGGGATGCTGGCGCTTCAGGCCAGGGCATTAACCCTCTGCGCCACAGTGCCAGCCCCATTACTATTGTTAATTAATTAATTTTACTTGAAAGGCAAAGAAGGAAATATATGCGTGTATGTATACATATTAGATAGCTAGCTAGCTAGCTAGATATGTCTTCTATCTGCTGATTGGCTACACAAATGCCTGCAACACACAGAGCCAAGTCAGTCTGAAGCCAGGAGCCCCAAACTCAATCTGGTTCCCCCACACAAGTGACAGGAACCCAACTACTCGAGCCATCCTCTACTGCCTCCCAGGGTGCACATTAGCAGGAAGTTGGAATCAGAAGTGGAGTTGGAACTCAAACCTAGGTACTCTTATATGGTCATGACATTCCAAGAGGTGTCTTAACTACTGCACCAAATGTCCACCCCTGGGATGCAATTTTATCTTTTACCTTATAGGTAGTCACTTTACTTAGCATCTTCCATCCTCAATGAAACTGACCAATTTCTTGTACTCTTTAGGTTTGAATTTTTACTTGATGTCAAGGTTTTGTTAGTTACATTCAATTAATTTTTATTTTTTCTTCCTAGTCTTGTGAACAGGAATCGACACCATCTGTTTTGTAAATGAAGTTTTATCAGAACATAGCCATGTTAATTCCTTTACACATGAGGGTTCCTCAAAATTTTCATGGAAAAATAGAATTAAAAAATATTTTTTCCATAATAAACACTTTCCATAAACATTCTCAAGATTTCCCAAATGCGCAGATCTCCAAAAAAATTTTACACCAAAATCAACTCCCTCTTAATTTAACTTTCCACGAACTCTTTAAAATACCATCATATTGTCTATAGCTGTATTCACTACATTGGCAGTGTTGACAGTCTTGGCAAAGACTGTATGACCTGCAAAACCTAAAATATTTAGTGTCTGACCCTCTAAACAAAGGTCTAGTACAAGCTCAGTTGTCATAAATATTCCAATGTGCTTGGAAAAATGTGTCTGTTTCTATTTTGGGTAAAATTATTTCTCTATATCTATTAAAGTGATCTTATTAATTATGCTGTTCAGAACATATTGTACTTATATTTTTATCCGTTTTATTGAGAAAGGAATATTAAAATATTTTATGATAATTATGGAATTTTTGATAAGATTTTATTTATTTGAAAGGCAGAGAGTCAGAGAGGGAGAGAGAGAGAGAGAGAGAGAAGATAGAGAGTGATCTTCCATCCACTGATTCAATCTCCAAATGGCTGCAACAGCCAGATCTGGACCAGGCAGAAGCCAGGAGCTGGAAACTCCATTCTGGTATCGCACATGGGTAGAAGGGGCCTGAGTACTTGGGCCAGCATCTGCTCATTTCCCAGGCACATTAGCAGGAAGATAGATTGGAAGCAGAACCAGTATTTTGATAGAGGATGCTGACATTGCAAGTGGTTGCTTAGCCCAATGCTCTGAACGCTGGCCTCTGAGAGTAGATTTTTAATTTTCTCCTTGGACTTCTGTCAGTTTTTGGTTTTGTATATTTATGGACTAACAGTTTTATAAAGATTATCTCTTTCAATTTTTATCTGGTGATTCTTGTGAAAAAATTTGTTTTCCTCAAGGCTTAGTTTTCCTCATGTGAAAGGAGTTCAAAAAGTTCTGGAAATTGAACAATGAATTTATTTTGGTGTATAAAAATCCATTCATAATTTTGTTCCTAAAACACATTTTCCATGAACTTTTTGAAGCTCATTGCATTGTATTAACAGATAGCTATCTAGACTTTGGTTAATATCTGGCTGCTGTCCTTTTCCTTTATTTTACCTTATTCAGCTTTTTTGAATGGTTTCGTTTTATGTGTGCCTGTGTCTGGGGAATCTTGCCTCTGTAAGGGATTGCTAGCTATCTAGGCCTCCACAATGAGGTTCTGAGACCTGGAGAGCTCTTCACAGCCTTTTGTCTTAGGAGAAAACATGTTTGTGATTACTTCTACTGTTTTTTTGAAGGTCTGAAGTGACAGTGTCTGTCTCTTCAGAGTCATTCATAAGATGAGCCATCCCAGGGTTCAGTTTGTTTAGAACATGGTCCCCAAAGCCTGGGGGTGAACCTGTTGCTCTAGTACACTTAGTCCACTTAGTCCACTATATTCTGAGGGAAGAAGGGCCCCAGGGATCCACCTCTTTCAACAGCAAACAGCAAACCTTTAACATGGTCCTGAAGAATGCCCCAGAGTGTCTTTAATGATTGTTTCCTGTGTGTAATTTGGGTAATTTGGGCTGTGGTTTTCTTTTCTTTTCTTTTTTTTTTGGTCTACCTACCCTTGTACTTTCTATATTTTAGCAATTCTTCAAAATTTCCGACTTGCTATGTACTTAGGTGAGATGGTTAATTTTATGTGTTAACGTGAAGGGTGTTTGGGAATGAGATTAATGTTTAAGTTGGAAGTGGGGTGGGTGGGCATTTGGCCTAGTGGCTAACATCCTTGTTAAGATGCCCACATCTCATATCACAGTGTCCAGATTTGAAGCTGTTCCAGGTTCCAGCATCCTGCTGATGAAGTTGCTGGGAAGCAGCAGGTGGTTGGTGGGAGGTCCTGATTGATTCAACATGGCCTGGCCAGTTGTTTGAAGGCATTAAGAAAGTAAGCCAGCAAATAGGCGCTCTCAGTTTCTCTCTTTCTTTGTCTCTTGACTTATTCATTTATTTATTTTTAAAGATTTATTTATTTGAAAGGTAAAGTTATATATATATATATATATATATATTTTTTTTTTTTTTTCCCATCTGATGGTTCATTCTCCAAATGACTGCAATAGTCGGTGCTGGGCCAGGCAGAAGCCAGGAGCCTGAAACTCCATCAAGGTCTCCCACATAGGTGGCAGAGGCCCAGGTACTTCTGCCTGCCCAGGCGCATTATCAGGGAGCTGGATTGGAAGTTGAGCAGCTGGGATCTGAACCTGCACTCATGAGGGAGGAATGCTGGCATGACAGGAGACAGTCTCACCCTGCTATGCCACCATGATTGCCCCAAATAAATAAATTTAAATTGCTAAATATTGAGTAAATGGATTGCTCTTCATAGTGGAGGTGAGTCTTATCCAACAAGTTGAAAGCTTAAAGAGAAGAGAAAGACTGGTCTCTGGAGCAAGAGATAATTCTCTAGCAGTTGGCCTTTGGACTGAACTGTATTAGCTGTCTTAGGTCTCCACTCTGCTGGCCCACAATGCAGATCTGAAACTCACCAGTCTACATGTCACATGATCCAATTCTTTATAATAAGTCTCTATCTCTCTCGCTGAATATGTGTATGTGTTTGTGTATTTATATTTATAAATCACATTAGTCTCTCCTTGTCCTCAAAGGCTATTAAAAGACCCCCAGTGGATACATGAAATCATGAATAGTACCACCCCCTATATATGAGACATCTTCAACAAGTTCATGGAAAATATTTATTATGGAAAACTTCTCATGGCTCTCAAAATTTGCATAACTGTGGGAAGCAGGGCCCGGCTCCCACAACATGGCGCTGAGAGGGAGTAAACAAGTTCTACACAGTGCTTTGGCTGCTTCATCAATTTGACTAATAAGTTGCAGGAGCTGACCCAACCTCTGATTGGAAGAAAGCGGCGTGCTCAGCACGTGGACAGCGGAGCACGGATTGGTGGAAGAGGACTATAAAAGGGGACTCAACTGCACTTTCTGGGACAACTACTGTCTCTGGGCTGGTGGAGAGTTCGGGGGTGGTTGGTTGGAGAGTTGGTGGAGAGTTCGCTAGGGAGCTCGCTATTTCTGTCTTCTCTTTACCTGTTCTTGCGTTGCTATAGAAAAAACCTACAGCAAGGGAAAAACAGCGTCCGGTCCAGTGCCACTCCTCCGCGAGCGGAGGAGTGACACATAACTATAAATTTATCATTTAATTCCATTTTATATGAAGTCTTTGAAGTATCCTTGTATATTTTTCCTATGTATACATATCTACAATAATGTTTGATTTATAAATTAGGTATATATAAGACACTAACAACAATAACAAAATAGAACAATTACAACAATATACTCTAGTAAAAGTTACAAGAAAGCAGTGCCTCTCTCTGCCTCGCAGATTATCATACTGTATTGCTTTTGAGACCATAGTTGATGACAGGATCTGAAACCATATAAAGAAAAACTACAGACAGTGAAATCACAAATAAAAATAGACACACACACATCTTATTAGTTCTGATTCCTTGGAAAAATCTAACTAATGTACTAGAGCATTCTTTTTTGTTTTGTTTTGTTTTGTTTTTGTTGGAGGGGGTCATTTCTACTATTATTGATTGACATTCCTTAAGATTCCCTTTTATCAAGTCTGGCGCTGTGGTGTAGTGGGTAAAGCTTCCGGCTACAGTGCCTGCATCCCATACAGGTGCTGGTTCGAGTCCTGGCTGCTGGGAAAGTAGTAGAAGATGGCCCAAGTCCTTGGTCCCCTGTACCTGCCTGGGAGACCCAGAAGAAGCTCCTGGCTCCTGGCTTCGGATTGGCCCAGCTCCAGCTATTGCAGCTATCTGGGGATTGAAACCAGTGGATGGAAGACCTCTCTCTCTCTGCCTCTCTGTAACTTTGCCTTTCAAATAAGTAAATAAATATTAAAAAAAATTTCCTTTTTTTCTCTCTGTAGTGGGGAAAGACACAAATCTTCTCACTTCCACATGAATCCAATCTATCACATCCTTTCTTCTACCTTTGTTAACATAACAATGTCAATTAGGATTTATGAATATATCTTCCTTTGCGCTATAGTAATTTTATCGAGAATATTCTCATATTTCTTATTTAATCAATTTTGCTTCTGATTTTACCATCAAATTCACAGATGATAGCTTCATGTTCTTATGGGAGGGGAAACGGTATTTTTCTCACATGGCTCCAAATTTTATGATTATTGTAAAGCAATGAGGCATAGAAGTTTCCAGACTCAGCTTCGTAAGATTTATTTAATTTATTTGAAAGTCAGAGTTACACACAGAGAAGGAGAAGCACACACACACACACACACAGAGGGAGAGAGAGAGAGAGAGGTCTTCTATCTGCTGGTTCACTCCCCAACTGGCCACAATGGCCAGAGCTGCACCTATCCAAAGCCAGAAGCCAGGAGCCAGGAGCTTCCTCTGGGTCTCCCATGTGGGTGCAGGGGCCCAAGCACTTGGACCATCTTCTACTGCTTTCCCATAGCAGAGAGCTGGATTGGAAGTGGAGTAGCCAGGACTCGAACCAGCACCCACATGGGATGCCGGCATTGCAGGCGGCGGCCCCATCTGCTACACCACAGCGCCAGCCCCCATAATTGGTTTTAAAATGTGGCCAAGTCACTTGAGTTCTCTCAGCAATACCTATTAGATACTGTTTCACTGGCATGCATTTTCCATGAATAACATAGAGTTTGAATTTAGATAGTCCTATTTTTGAGTGTCGTTTTTGAGGTATATGATCTTCAGTAAGTTGCTCAATCACTTTGAAACTTCATTCTCTCATTTTTCTTTTCTTTTTTTTTCTTTTTTGACAGGCAGAGTGGACAGTGAGAGAGAGAGACAGAGAGAAAGGTCTTCCTTTTGCCATTGGTTCACCCTCCAATGGCTGCCGCGGCCGGAGCACCGCGCTGATCCGATGGCAGGAGCCAGGTGCTTCTCCTGATCTCCCATGGGGTGCAGGGCCCAAGCACTTGGGCCATCCTCCACTGCCTTCCCGGGCCACAGCAGAGATCTGGCCTGGAAGAGGGGCAACCAGGACAGAATCCAGCGCCCCGACCGGGACTAGAACCCGGTGTGCTGGTGCCGCAAGGCGGAGGATTAGCCTAGTGAGCCGCGGTGCCGGCTCATTCTCTCATTTTTAAAAAAAGATTTAGTTTACTTATTTGAAAGGCAGAGTTACAGAGAGGGAGACAGAAAGAGGGTGAGATCTTCCATCTGCTGGTCCATTCCCCACATGCCTGCAATGGCCAGGGCTGGGCCAGGCTGAAGCCAGGAGCCAGGAGCCAGGAGCCAGGAGCTTCATCCAGGTCTCCCACATGGATGCAGTAATCCAAGCACTTGGGCCATGCTCTGCTGCTTTCCCAGGCTTATTACCAGGGAGCTGGATTGGAAGTGGAGCAGCTAGGACTCAAACTTTCACCCCTCTGGGATGGTGGCATTGCAGGTGGCAGCCCTACCTGCTCTGCCACAATGCTGGTCTGGTTCTCTCATCTTCAAAATCGAATTAAATAATACCTGCTTTACAGACTGACAATATAAGCAAATGACACTATGTATTAAATACCTACAAAAGTGTTTAGGATGTATGTAAGCTATTAGTGTTATAATTAATGCTATTATTGTTTATTGATTAATTCACTAAATGTTTATTAAAAATCTACTAGATATCAGGCACTTTTCTAAGTACTTAGGAAATATTAATAACAAAGAGAGAGAGGAGAAAAGAATGTGCTCTCTGTGGATTTATTGCTATGGAAGAGACTGTATATGGTAAGATACTTTACAAGCTATTGTGTCAGGAACAAGTCACTATTTAAAACTTGTGCCCCCAGATGAGTCCACAGATCAGCTGGGTAGCTCTTTGGGTCTTTTTTTTTTTTTTTTTTTTTTTTTTTTTTTGAGGCAGAGTGGATAGTGAGAGAGAGAGACAGAGAGAAAGGTCTTCCTTTGCCGTTGGTTCACCCTCCAATGGCCGCCGCGGCCGGCGCACCGCACCTATCTGAAGGCAGGAGCCAGGAGCCAGGAGCCAGGTGCTTCTCCTGGTCTCTCATGGGGTGCAGGGCCCAAGCACTTGGGCCATCCTCCACTGCACTCCCTGGCCACAGCAGAGAGCTGGCCTGGAAGAGGGGCAACCAGGACAGAATCCAGTGTCCCGGCCGGGACTAGAACCCGGTGTGCCGGCGCCACTAGGTGGAGGATTAGTCTATTGAGCCATGGCGCCGGCCCTCTTTGGGTCTTAGCTGGACTTGTCCACAGGTCTGGGGTTTGTGGACTTTCTGACCTCTGGTATCTTCAGCAGGAATGACCAACACAGGATGACTGAGATCCTTTCTACATTTCTAACCATCTGGCAGGTTAGTTCAGGAGTGTCCTTATGACAATGGTGGAGCAGTGACAGGAAGGGTAGGAATGCACAGTGCTTTTTCAGACCTTCACAGCACATTTGCCTGCATCTACTTGGTCACATTAAGACACTGGCCAGCCTACAGTCACAGTGGAAAGCACTTCAAGATGACAGAGGGCAGGGACACAGGGAGGGGTGAAGAATTGGAACAATTGAATGCGAGCAATCTAGCTCTCCTATAAAACACAATTTGATTAATTGACTTTGCAGGTAGATACATACAGAAGACTATTACATAAGGTCCTAAGGAAATATGTGACATTTATTTCAACATTCATGGTTATTCTGCTATAAGTACAGCTTTGAAAACAAAATTTATGAAGTGTACTAGCCCAATATTATTCATTTATGTGAAACATAGCTAGGGCCCAAAGACTCTTGTCTTAAAAAAATGGTTTGATTCAAAGGACCTAGAAAACCTGACAACAAATGGATTGCGGACCACACAGATATTTAATCCCCAGCCTGAGTAGCAGAACATAGTGCTGAAGATTGAAGGCCTAAGTTAGCTCAGCCCCAATAGGTTGGGCAGGCAGGTAGGAGTGAGGTGTGTGCTGTTTCCAGAGGTCAGGGCCAAATGATGGGTCAGGAAGTTCAAGTCAGGCAGGAGAAGTTAATAGGTGGCCTGATTGCCAGGAGCCTGTGACATCACCTTGATACTGAAGCAAGACTCTGGCTCAGACGGCAGCGTGGGATGTTTAGAACTTAAATGTGGGGTCAGGAAAACACTTGGCTGGAGAGAGGGACCATGTGAAAGCTGCTGAGAATAGACACAGAACTTTTAGTGGGGGTCACTTCCTCTTCACACACACACACACACACACACATACTCCTCATGCCTTGTTTCTTAGTGACTGTCATGTGTCTACATACCTCCTTGTTTATACCTCCCAGTGATCCACTCTCCTAGACTTGTCAATGTTCCTTCCTAGCATGGCTCTTCCTAGAATGGAAGGTCTAGTAGTGTGTCTCCATACAGGTGTGCTTCTAGTGACTTTATTTGACCTTTTGATGAGCTAGGAACAATAATGATTCACCTCTGTGCTCTCTTTCTCCCAAATCCATCACAAGGGAATAAGAGCCTACTCTCTCCATGTTGTCTTTTAAAATTCAAGATTTTTATTTCTTTTTTTCTTTAAAATATTTTATTTATTTATTTGAGAGGTAGAGTTACAGACAGTGAGAGGGCGAGGCAGAGAGAAAGGTCTTCCATCTGTTGGTTCACTCCCCAATTGGCCACAATGGCTGGAGCTCGCCAATCCAAAGCCAGGAGCCAGGAGCTTCTTCCAGGTCTCCCATGTGAGTGCAGCAGCCCAAGCACTTGGGCCATCTTCTGCTACCTTCCCAGGCCATAGCAGAGAGCTGGATCATAAGAGGAGCAGCCGGGACTAGAACCAGCACCCATATGGGATGCTGGCACACAGGCAGAGGATTAACATACTGCACCACAGTGCTGGCCCCAATTTTTATTTCTAATAATAATTTTGTATGCCTCAAGTCATATTAAAACAAACAATTTGCCAACAAAATGTTAGATAAGTCTCATTCTTTCTGCTTTTTCACCTCCAAGAATGAAAAGTTTTTTTTTTTAAATTTTTTGACAGGCAGAGTGGACAGTGAGAGAGAGACAGAGAGAAAGGTCTTCCGTTTTTGCTGTTGGTTCACCCTCCAGTGGCCGCTGCGGCCGGCGCACGGCGCTGATCCAATGGCAGGAGCCAGGTACTTATCCTGGTCTCCCATGGGGTGCAGGGCCCAAGCACTTGGGCCATCCTCCACTGCACTCCTTGGCCACAGCAGAGAGCTGGCCTGGAAGAGGGGCAACCGGGACAGAATCTGGCACCCCGACCGGGACTAGAACCCGGTGTGCCGGCGCCACAAGGCGGAAGATTAGCCTAGTAAGCCGCAGCACCAGCCGAAAGTTTTTTTTAATATATATCTTCATGGAGGTGATTTTTCTTCTCAACAGTTGAGCAGACAATAGTCAGCAACTTCTTTATTTATTAGACAATAGTCAGTCTAAGGTAGAAACTTGAAGCTAAGAGTAGGTCTTCCACCACCCAGAAGAGGGGCTGGTCAGGGCCCTTATTTGGCATTACCCTGGCTAAGCTAGTTAAAATTAAGGTTAAACTTGGTGTTAAAATTAAATGTTGGATCACACAGCTGGGATGCAGTTTCCAGACTTGTGGTAGGAGTATGGTACAGTAGGAACAGCCCCAGGCTAGAAGATAAAATTCTTAGGTAAAAATGCTAACGTGATGCATAATTACCTGTTCTCAGTGGAATTGTGTTTCCCACAGTATCAGATTCATATGTTGAACCTCTAGTACCCTAGAATGAAATCTTGGAAAAAGAACTGGTACAGATATATTGAACTGAGATGAGGTTGTACTGGAGTAGACTGATGTTTTTATACAAAGGCAACTCTGGAGATGTACACACACACACACACCCAGAGTTAGATTTCCATAGGCTAAGAGATATGGCGCTCCCGGGAGCCAAAAGATGCAAAGAAAGATCCTTCTCTGTAGGTTTCACAGGGAGTGTGGTGTTGCTGACACCTTGATCTGAGACTTCTATCCTCCGGAACAGTGAGACGATTTTCATACATTTCTGGCATTTAAGTTACTCGGTTTGCAGTGTTTTGTGATAACTCTAAAAAGTATTAAATTCCCCAAAGGCTGCTGACATTTGGCTCATGCATGATATAGCATTGACCCAACAGCAGGATGTTTGTTACCATATGGACAAAGATTGTGGACAGTGGATCCATAACTTGTCCTTGGAAATTTGCTCCAGTCAGAACAGCTGCCTGTCACGCAGCCTGTCATGCAAAGGCATATGTGATGTGGTGGGTGTTGGCAGGGCCGTGCTCAGGTCTTCTTAACAGGCCGGGGCACTGGTTCCCCAGCTGCTGTGCATGTTCTCTGCTCTACCAGAGGATTGTGCTGGCTAACTAGGGCTCCTTTACCAGGCAATCTATGTCTTCCCCTTCTCTTTAGTCTCCAGCCAGAAGAGGGCTGACCCCTTATTTGTGCTCCAGAGCTCCCTATGAGGTCAGCCTGAAGCTAGACCAAGCTGAGAGTCATCTTTGCTCAGCTTCGTCCCCAGCCCTCTCTTGCTTCCTTCTGTCCCTTTCTGAGAGCTTACTTTCAACCAACCCATCTCAAGCTCTGCTACAGGGGTACTTGACTTTAGGTCTTAGATCTTACGTTCCTCTTCCCTTGGTAAATTGGAAAGAGTGTGCCATCCGATTTAACAGAGAAGTCGGCAAAGAGGAAGGGTGAAGTGGTTCAGGGTAGGGCTGTGGTTAAACGAGGCCAAGTGCTCAGGTGTGCAAACATGAGTCTTTGAGGTGTTAGAGTTCACCCAGGCACTAACTCTCTTTCATCTGCTGCCTTATGGTGTCACCAGCCAACAATCACATCTTTCTCTGTGGTCATTATGGGTGTACTGACCTTCTTTCCATCATCATCTTCTCATTGATTCCATACTGAACTTTCCAAACTGGGACCAGGTGGTGAGAAAGCTTGTGAAAGACACCCTTTCCCAATCAGGTGAGTGATGGGAGCCTGTCTGGCTAAGGTTTGCTCCTTCAGAGGTGGCCTTGTCTGCCCTGTGTTTTTGGCATTGGCACTTGCCAGCAAGACCCACTCAGCTTGACAAAGGAGTCTTGCTGACCACCTTGCCTCAGGTGAACCTGCAGAAGAGAAAGCAGAGGAGGTAGGGCTGGTGACTCAGACACACTAGGTGCGTATGTGAAAAGAGAAGCAGAACATTCAGGATTTCATAAAGACGGTATGAGGTCCTGAACATAAAGAACAAGATTCGAGAAAAAACATCTGTACAAGAAAAAAATCTTGGATACAGGTTTCCTGGGCACACTTTTGTTTCTTGATATTTTTATTGGCTAGAAATACACTTACATTTCAGCCAGTACATAGGCAACTCTATGTATGTATAACAAAGGTATCAAAAAGTAATACTTTATCGAGGGCAGAGAGACAGAAAGAGAAAGCTCCTATCCACTAGTTTACTTCCAAATGCTTGAAATGGCCAGGGTTGGGCCAGGGCCAAGTCAGGATCCAAGCATGCAACCCAGGTCTCACACAAGTGTGGCAGGAGCCCAGTCACTTGAGCCGTCACTGCTCGTCCCATCCGGAAGCTGTCCTCTGGAGCCAGAGTCAGGATTTGAATTCAGGCACCACAATGTGGGCCATGGGCATCATAACCTGCGTCTGACCCACCAGACACGACGCCCTCCCCTGAAACAACACCTTACTACGCACAGTGTACTCGGATAACTTCCATTCTTTCATTTTTAAAAAGGTGCCAGCCGCCACCCAAGCTGAGCTCATTGCTCACAAACTGGGTCACAATTTGTAAAGTGTTTCCTTAAAGTGCCCATGGCCCAAGATCTGGTGGCTGAGGAGACATAAGGTTTGCGAAGAAAGTTAACGCAAGTCACGCCAAGACTCAGAACGACAGCTTGGGACGGGGCTGTGCAGCTTCAGACCCTCAGCCTGCTGGATTTGTGCCCTACCCTCTACACGTGCAATTTTCTTAGTGAGCCTAGGAGTACATCCGGGCTCAGGCAGGTCTCAACCTCGCGGGGGCGTGAGTGTGCGCGTGCGCGTGCGCGTGCGCGTGCGCATGCGTATGCGTCCTGTTCCCAGTGCTGGAGCGGAAGCCGGGCTGTTGTCAGTGCCGCCCTCACGAAGCTCAGCGCCGCCGGTGGATTCTGGCTGCAAGCAGTGGACGTGGCCTAGCAGTGGCTGGTTTGACAGCCCAGAAACCGAGCCTTCACTCCACCAGCACGTTAATGCGGGTTAGATGGGGCGTCAGCTGCCGTCGTCAGAGGCCCTGCACATTCTCACGGCGTCCCCTGCTTGCTGGGTAGAACGCTTCCCGCAGGAGATCCACTGTGCACGGGACTGCTTCCTCAAGGATGGCCAGCCCATCTGCCCCATCTCAGGGAGCATCCACTACTGTGTCCCCGGTTTCTAATGGAAGGGCGGGCGCTGAAGATGAAGATGGCGGGGCGGAACGCCTTCCAGACGTAAGTGGGTGGGTATTTGGCGCTGACGTGGGCCTGAACACTTAGATAGAGGGGCCGCTGCTTCCTTACTCAGAAATGGGAGCTCGTCTGGGGTGAGCTGCTGCAGATAATTAGTCCCTTCTCCAAACTTGAACTTTGGCCTCGGGCAAATCATGACATGAGTATGGGCTGAGAAGGCTAAGGGGTGTAACAGAGATTGAGCGCTTAGCAGGGGCAAGGCAGTTGAGGTGAATAGATAGGACGGCTCCCGTTGAGAGCAGGTGGAACTGAGGCTTATCCAAGGGGCCTCTCAGTGGTCAGGGGTCCAGCCGTGATGTGAACATGAGGGCGTTTGTAGGCAACCAGAGCTTCGCTGGTCTCACGGGGGCATACGCCTTGTCCTTAGGTAGATGCCAGAAACTCAGTTTGTCTTAATGGCTCAGCCAGGGTAGCTGCAGCACCCCAGGCTATCGCTCCTCATCTCTTCATTTTCTGCTGTTGCAGTGTGACAAACTGGGAAGAAAATCGCTGGCTAATCAGGTTTCTGCAGAGCTGATGGGGACTGTCCATAGCATTTCAAAGATAAAGATGGGAAACCCAGAGGCAGATTCCTGAGATAGACAGGGGGAAGCCCATTTGTTATTGTGGCTCTGAGGCCACTGGCAATGCAAAGACAAGTTCACCTGTTAATGGTTTCTACCCTGAGTTCCTGTGGGCCCTGAGATGCCGAGATGGTGGGAGAAGGAGAAGCCTGGGCCCTCCAAGGCCCCTTTGTATCCTCTGCTGCAGCTTGCATGGAGCCGGGGGGAGACCTTGTCTTTTTCCCTCCTGCTGCTATTCGTGACAAAATCTTTTGTCAGAGGGTGCAGGAGTTGAATGTTTTCTTACTTTTAAAAACTATTTTGCAGGGGGTTGCATTGTGGCACAGTGGGTAAGCTGCAACTTTTGATGCTGGCGTTCCATCTTGGAGAACCAGTTGTAGTCCTATCTGCGTTAAATGGGAATGGGTGTTCTTTGTGGGTTGTGAACTTAAAAGTGTTGGCATGACACACTTTCTTTTTAGAGTTTCCATTTCACATGTGACTTGCCTGTTCACCATTAGATGGGCCTGATTATTGAACAATCATTTATATTTAACTTTTATGTAAGTAATATGAGAACACAGCTCAAAATTCTGAGTTCAAATTATTCACTCTTACTATGTTCCCAGTCACTCAGTTCTCCTCCTCCCTTCTTCCTTCTTCTTTGAAGATTTATTTATGTATTTGAAAGGCAGAGCTACAGAGAGAGAGAGAGAGAGAGAAAGAGAGAGAGATTGATCGATCTTCCATCATCTGGATCACCTCCCAAATGATCATAATGACCAAGGCTGTGCCAGACCAAATCTAGGAGCCAGGAACTCCATCCAGGTCACCCACATGGGTGGCAAGAGCCCAAGAATTTGGGCCATTGCTTTCCCTGGCACATTAACCAGGACTGGAAATGGAGCAGCCGGGACTCATTCGAGCTGGCACCCATACGGGATGGTGTTGCTGCAGGCCAGGGCTTTAACCTGCTGTGCCACAGTGTCAGCCTTGGCAGCAGCTTATCTACAGTGCTGGCCTCTCAGTTCCTCTTCTTTTTCTCTTTTAAATTACATTTATTTTATACTGAATTTATTCTCGAGCCATAAGTTTTTGTTTCTTTAGTTTCTTCTGGTTGATCTTTTTCTTCTGTGCTACTTCCTCTTCTGGTTTAGGAATAATTTGTTCCTTTTCAGTGAGGCTCATCTCGATGTGGCACAGGGAGCTCATGTGTGGTTTAATCCAACCATGGCTTCTGTAGGGACGGCAGCACGTCTTGGGGGCTTTGTTCACCTGGGTGTGCTCAATGACCAGAGAATTTACATCCAACCCTTCAGCTCAGCATTCCTCTCTGAATTTTTAAGCATGTGCAACAGAAACTCAGCACTCTTTTTGGGCCACCAACCCTGTGTCCAACCCCACTGCTTGGCCTAGGCACACCTACCAGCTCCACCATTACAGTGACAGAATGGCACCCATTGCTTCTTTAAGGTGACATCTTTCAGATACTTGGTGGCTTTTCAGATATGCCCTTGATGACCTGTACGGTTTCTTGGGTGTTCTTAAAGTGAACATGAAGATTTTTTTTAAAGATTTACTTATTTATTTGAAAGAGTTACACAGAGAGAGGAGAAGTAGACAGAGAGAGAGAGGTCTTTTATCCGCTGGTTCACTCCCTAATTGGTCGCTATGGCTGGAGCTGCGCCAATCCTAAGCCAGGAGTCAGGAGCTTCCTCTGGGTCTTCCCATGTGGGTGCAGGGGCTAAGGACTTGGGCCATCTTCTACTGCTTTCCTAGGCCATATCAGAGAGTGGGATCGGAAGTGGAGCAGCTGGGTCTTGAACCGGCGCCCATATGGGGTGCTGGCACTGTAGGTGGCAGCCTTAACTTGCTACGCCACAGTGCTGGCCCCAAACATGAAGATTTGAACCTCTTGATTTGCATGATTTTGGGGGGTATTCTGGGTCAAGTGAGTAACAAACCATTTTCACAGTTTACCTAATGCCGCGTATAAAGAGTTCAGTTCCTCTTTTGAGATGGCAACTTTCTTATTTCATGAATATCTTTTCAATGTTGGATATTTCTTGCATTTGTAAATGTGCAAGTGTGTACTATGTCTCTGTGCATGTTATCCCTTAAGTGACAGTCTTAGACGTTCTAGTCCTACTTCTTGCTTTTTCACTTGACATTATTTGGTGGTCGTTCCATCTTAGTAATTGACAACACTTTGTTGTTTATCACAGTTGAGTATTACTCCACAGTATAGATGTTCAGGCCCATGTTAATGGACTGTTAGGTTGTCTTTGGCTTTTGGCTGCAGTGAATATACTTATTGTTGTATCACATATATGAGTGCACCTATGAGCTGCAGGACTAAGAATTGCCAGGTGAGGGGCTGGCATTGTGATGAAGTGGGGTAAGCCAGCCATTGTGATACTGGCATCCCATACTGGGGTATTGGTGCCAGTCCCAGCTACTGCCATTGTGATCTACCTTCCTCCTAACATAGGGGAGGCAGAAGATGATGGTCTAAGTACTTTGGCCTCTGCTGCTTTATGTGGGAGACTCAGAAGGGGTTCCTGGCTCCTTGCCTCATCTTGACCCACCCCTGGCTGTTGAAGCTATTTGGGGGAATGAAGTAGAGGATGGAAGCTCTCTCTCTGTCACTGCCTTTTAATTAAGTATATAAGTAAATAATCTTTAAAAGAGAGAATTGCTGGATGCAGAAAGATCTGCATTTAATTTTGACATGTAATGCCATGTCCTCCACTGATGTAGTATTGACTTGCAGTCCCACCTGCACTCTGTGTGAATTCTTGTTTACAGCAAGAGTGGACAAACTATGACTATCTGGTTTTGTAAATAAAATTTTATAGGAACACAACTGTGCCCATTGGTTTACGTATTGTTTACAGCTGCTTTCAAACAGCAGAGTTGAGTAGATGTTAAAGAGAGCATGTGGCCCATAAAGCCAAAACATATTTACTATCTGTTGCTTTACAGAAAACAGTTGCTCTTATTCAAAATGGCCAAGATATGAAAGCCACCTAAATATTTTTGGAAACTGTAAAATGTAAAATGTATATGTATATACTTAATACAACTGTAGTTTCTGAAGGTGGGACATTTGGGAAGTGATTGGGTTAGATTAGGTTGCTGGGGTGGAATCCCATGATCGAATCATGGTGTTATAGAGACCACATGGGCATGGAAAATAAATGTGTTCCTTGTCCCTCTCTGCTCCTGGCTCACCACGTGATCCTTCCTGCGGCATCCACCATCCTCATCAGACACCAGATCAGTGGGGCCACTCATTTTTGGATTGTGAACCTCCCAAACTGTAAGCCAAAATAAATCTTCCTGCTGTTCCTCCTGGGTATTTGTTGTAGTGATAAAAGCTAGTGTATCTATAAAGGGATGGTACTCAACCTTAGCAAAGGAGATCTTCCCATTTGCCACAACATAGATGGACATGGAGGAAACTGCTGAGTGAAATAAGTCAAATACAGAAAGAAAAATACTGCATTATTTTCACTGATAGATGAACTATATATCAGTGGCATTTATACAGAGATAGAGAATAAAACAATGATTTCTGGGGGTGGGATGAGGACTTGAGGGAGGCATTGGGGAAATGTAGGTCATGATACAGAAAAGCAGGTATGACCAGCATGTTTATAGAGCTTATGTACAACAGGAGGATTATAGTGTACAAAATTGATTTGTATTAGATTTAAAAATTAGCATGTTTTACTTTTCTTGTCACCAAAATATAACTGAGATGATATATAGTTTAATTTGTTTTGTTATGGTAATTATTTAACTATATATGTATGTATCATAACATCATGTTGTAGACCTCAAATATGCATAATAAAATTAATTTAAAATTTTTTTAAAAAGAAAAGTTTGCTGATTCCTGACCCTTAGCCTGTCAACACAGTGATCTGAAACTTCTTAGTCCTTACCAATTTCATATAAGAAAATTGAATAATGAAAGAAAATTCTATAATGAAAAGGGTTTCATTATAGATTTATACATCTGCTGATGAGTGAGATTGACATTCGTTGTATTTTTTTCCTGCAAATCTTATATTCATGTTTGCTTTTTTTTTTTTTTTGCCTGTTTTTCTTTTTGGGAAATGAGCTCTTTTTCAGTGACATGAATAGAAAATATTCACCTGTTTATTTGTTTTCTGGCTTTGATGATGGAGTCATTGGCATACAGCAATATTTGGTTTTATATAGTTGAATATATCCATCTTTTGTGATTTGGGGTTTTCTGTATTATAAAGATATTATCCATTGTTCTTTTAGTCTTTATTTTTTAATGTCTATATACTTGGTCCATTTGAACTTTATTGTATGTCTGATACAGTGATGATCTCTTGCTGCTTTTTCCCAGTAGGGTGTTGAACTGTATGAAGTCCCTATGTTCTTGGGAACACTGATAGGAAACATTATCTTTATCATCAACCATACTCTCTTTTATTTGGCTCTGTTTTTGAATGTTTATTCTTTTTACTTGATCCTCACTCATGGTGATTCCAGAGTTACAATATGTTCTGATGTTTGAGAAGACTAATTTCTCTTCCTTTCCCCTTTTTTATTAATAATGGGTTTTGTGACTTGTCTTTCCTGTTTAATTTTGCCATATGATCCCAAAAATGAGATTGTATGGCTTTAAACAGCCTTTGGCGCTTCCTCTATTTCTCACACTCTTGCCTCTTTCATGAGAACCAACTCACACCTGAACTAGTCAGCTGGACTAGTGGAGGTAGGTTGAGTCTTCCCAGCTGAGACTATTCCAGCCAGTCAGTGTCCAGGTGACTCTCCAGCTCTCCTTAGGTACAGGAGTCAGTGCATCAGATAATTTAGGCCTGGCTTTGTTGGGAAAAACTGCCCTGACAATCTGTAGATTAGGGAGGGAAAATAAATGCTTCTTGTTGTATATCACTAAGGTTTCATGGTAATTTTTACACAGGACTATTGTAGCAATAGAAGAATAGGTAAAAGAATAGATGAGATGACACAGGGAGCCAGTAATACAGAGATGACAACAGCATCTAAGCTGAAATCCCAGGGCATAACAATACTTATAGGCCAAGGGGAGGAACTCAGAATGTGGTCTTACTTTCAGTTACCTCTTACTACTAAATATTAACATCTTTATGACAGTGTCTTCCCCAGAACAAGTAACATTTAATACATATATGGGCAGTGGTCTCCATAAATAAATTTTTAGCATGACAGTTATTCAGAAACTTTTAATAAGTGCTTCATCATGGCATGATTAATTTTTCAAAAATGAAATGATGTTGGAGAAATCTCTGTAGAATTCACAGTCGAGTGGAGCAACCACCTATACAGATCATTACACGGTATAACCCATGCATTAACGGGAGCCTTAAGAAGGTTTCTTGAATCATTAATTGATTGGAGGAGTCCAAAGAGACATGGTTCCAGACTCAATGAGTTACACTGAAACCAAGCAAAACCAACCATACAAGGAAAATATATACTGAATTTTGACAAGAATTCAGTGAACTAAATTATGATACTGATTGTGGTCAACGCTAGCTATAATCCATTGTTGAACAAACCCTTATATTCTACATTTCTGTCTCCTTTGCAGTTTGGTGTAGCCATGTGGCTGAGTTGTAGTCAATGGAATGAGCAGGTTCATTAAGACTCCCTCCATGTAATCATCTGGGATTCTTTTGCTCCTAATTGAATTGATGCAGAGGAGCACAGTGACTCTGGAAGCCACATGTTGAAGATGGCAGAACAAGGCTACAGAAAGAGCCTGGATTTCTGGCTGGAACCCAGCATGTTTTAGAATCACATTGCTTGCCAATCAGGGACACCCATTTTGCATTTAGCATGAGCAGGAATTAAACTTATGTTATCTTTGAGCCATTGTGTATAATGGCATTTGTTGGTTACCTCAGATAATGCTACATTTCCTAAAATCCCCCATGCGAGCTGACACTTCTGGAACAAGCTTTCATTACAGATAATTATGTTAGAAGATAATTCCTATTCTCCTACCCCTGCCCTGATGACATCTGGTATTATCAAGCAAGGTTTTGACAACCCAATGTTATTTAAATAAATTACAACACATAAGCAGTAGATACAAAGGTGTTCTAAAAGTAGAAGGATTGCTGCGGATGAGCTTAATTTGGAAGGTTCCTCAGAATGTGTGAGTCATGGTCCCGGTGCTGTGGTGCAGAGGTGCAGCGGCGCAGTGGGTTAAAGCCTTGGCCTGCAGCGCCAGCATCCTATATGGGTGCCGATTGAGTCCCTGCTGCTTCACTTCCAATCCAGCTCCCTGCTAATGAGCCTGGGAAAACAGCAGAGGCTGGCTCAAGTCCTTGGGCCCCTGCACCCATATGGAGACCTGGAGGAGGCTCCTGGCTCCTGACTTTAGATTGTTACAGCCATTTGGGGAGTGAACCAGCTGATGGAAGACCTCTCTCTGTAACTCTTTCAAATAAATAAAATAAATGTTTTTAAAAAAGAATACATGAGTGGTGAACAGCATATTGAAGGCAGAAAGGTACTGTTACAGCAAGGAGGAGAACAGGGCATTTGCATGGGGAGGAATGGTTTTGCTATGTCGAAGATCAAATGGACTTTTGATAACTATTGATGACATAATCCAGATTAATAAAGTTGTCCGGTCAGGGTGCCCTAGGAGATCATCCTAGATGCTCACATCACATGCCTAGAGCCTACCTTACATTCTCACCAAAGCTATGCTGTGCAGTTCCTCTACCTCTCAGAGTTGCCTGCCTTCAAGGTGGGGTGTGTTACTGAGTTGGGTCCCAGTACTGTCTTCAACTGGAAGCTCCAAGTGAAGTCCAGCATGTGGGATTAATGCCCTTGGAGATTAACCTTAGTCAGAAAAGAGAGTAGCGGGCTCGTTTCTGTCTCACCCTTCCATCTTCCACATGACCAGTCCTAGGAGGCATTCTGAAGATGAGGTCCTAGTAGAATCACTCCACTTACATACAGCAGCAACTTTTTAACAAAATATATATTTTATTGATTTGAAAGGCAGAGTAATAGACAAAAGGAACAGAGAGAAAGAGATCTTCCATCTGGTTCACTTCCCAAATGGCTGCAACAGCCTACTTGGGCCATCTGCTGCTGCCTTTGCAGGCACATTAGCAGGGAGCTGGATTGGAAGCAGACCAGCAGGGACTTTGATACGGGGTGCTGGCATTGCAGGTGGCAGCTTAACCCATTGCGCCATGATTCCGACCTCCAGGGGATACTTTGATGAGACCTCCTTCTATCAGCATCCCTCTTTCATTCTCCTCTCTCACTCTCCATCCTGAAATCACTTCCCAAATAAACTGCTTGAACTAAAGCCTTTGTCTCAAGATCTGTCTTATAGTGAAGCCAAACTAAGTAATTACAAGTAAGAATTTCTCCTTACTTAAGGTATAATAAGCTGATCTTCTGTATACTAAGATAATCGAAAATGAATCTTGATGTGAATGGAAGGGGAGAGGGAGTGGGAAAGGGGAGGGTGGTGGGTGGGAGGGACGGTATGGGGGGGAAAGCCATTGTAACCCATGAGACGTACTTTGGAAATTTATATTCATTAAATAAAAGATAAAAAAAAAAAAAAAACAAGTAAGAATTTCTTCAGACCCTTTCATCTCCTAAACAATAAATTCAATTATATATTTTTTTGTCTTTGGAACACTTTTTATGTTGTTTTATTTTATTGGAAGAACAGAATGAATTGTACTCCAGTCGTTGTCTCTCTCAGACATCTGAGATCTTGTGATGTTACGTCTAATCATTCTAAGTGAAAAACTATTTAACATTTAACACACACATGTACACACACAATTTATTTATGCCAATTTTGAAAAAAGACTTATTGAACACCTCCTCGGTACCAGGCACTGGGCTTAGCATGGCGATTCAATTTTGGTTTATTCAGCCTTATGACAATATTCTGATAAGCATCAAACAGTCCAGTTGTTTGAAGGCTGGACATAGTCTTACAAGAGGGTACATCATATCTCTGGGAAATGTAAACTCTTTGAGTTGTCAGTCTTTGTAGCTATGTACTGTGGCATAGTAGGTAAGCCTCTCCCTGTAGTGCAGGCATCCCGTATAGGCTCTAGTTCATGTCCCAGCTGCTCTTCTTCCAATCCAGCTTGGTGCTAATGTACCTGGGAAAGCAATGGAAGACGGCCCAAGTGCCATCTTCCACAACATACACAACAGACAAACTGGAGGATTTGGGCACCTTTGCTATTGCTAATATCCCAAACCTGCAATTCAAACTTCTCTCAGTCCTTAACAACTTCGCAGGCAGTTGGCTCAGGACCCAGCTGAGATTTGAAGATACTGAAAGGACAATTTTCCCTAAAACATCTAACCCACTGGATCACAATGGGGCCTTAAATTCCCACCACTAGAAACATTGTACTAGCCTAAAGCACCATCAACATATACACATAGATCACAGATAAATTAGACAGCTCTTAGATGAGAGTAGAAAGAGTAGAGAAGACGCTCCTGGCTCCTGGCTTCAGATTGGCCCAGCCACAGTCATGCAGCCATTTGGGGAGTAAACCAGCAGATGGAAGACCTTTCTTTCTGTCTCTCCCTCTCTCTTTAATTCTGCCTCTCAAATAAATCTTTAAAAATTATTTTATTGATTCTCATAGATATTTATCCTACTTATTGATACCATTTCCATGTTCTACTTCTGGGTATGTTTTAGTAAAACTATGTCAGTTTAATTCAAGGTAATTAGTCTTGTGACTTTAAAAGGTTAACTGGAAAACTATCTTGTATATGGTAGATGTTCAAATTTACAACTGTAATAAAGGGCTCATGATGATTACTTAAGAATTAAATCTCTTTGGATGGGTACATGCCATTCAAATTCTCATGATCAATTAAACTGAAATAATGTTCTGGAAAGCATTGGTCTAGCCCCCTTTTTCTTATTTTCTGACAATACACCATTAATAGCTTCAACAGATGGTGAGTGACATAAAAATGACAGAGGTCTTTGCTAGCCTTCGATTAGGTTTTTATTTTTCCTATTGAAATTTTTCTTAAGATTTATATATTTATTTGAAAGGCAGAGTCACAGAGAGGCAGAGGCAGAGAGAAAGAAAGGTCTTCCATCTGCTGGTTCACTCCCCAGATAGCTGCAATGGCTGGAGCTGCACTAATCCAAAGCCAGGAGCCAGGAACTTCTGAGTCTCCCACATGGGTGCAGGGGCCCAAGGACTTGGCCATAGCAGAGAGCTGGCTTGGAAATAGAGCAGCCAGGACTTGAATCAGCACCCATATGAGATGCCAGCACTGCAGACCTGGGTTTTAACCTGCTACACCACAGTGCCGGCCCCCTACTGAATTCTTTAAGAGCCACCTGCCTCCTCTTCTGGCTTTTTGTGTCTTGGGCTGCTGTCTTAAACTATTTTTCCCAAAGCATCTCCTATGTTACCCTTCTTCCTCTCTAATAAACAGCCCTTGCATGTTCTTAGGTTCTGTTGTGTTCTCGCTCTGTTCTGTCATAATTTATTTTAAAACCAAATTTGAATATAAAGAAGTTACAGAGACATTAGTGTCTTTGGCTTAAGCGCTCACAGTCTCTCTGTATTTTTTTTTTTTTTTTTTTGACAGGCAGAGTAGACAGTGAGAGAGAGAGAGAGAGAGAAAGGTCTTCCTTTTCCGTTGGTTCACCCCCCAATGGCTGCTGTGGCCGGTGCACCATGCTGATCCGAAGGCAGGAGTCAGGTGCTTCTCCTGGTCTCCCATGTGGGTACAGGGCCCAGGGACTTGGGCCATCCTCCACTGCACTCCTAGGCCACAACAGAGAGCTGGACTGGAAGAGGAGCAACCGGGACAGAATCCGGCGCCCGACTGGGACTAGAACCTGGTGTGCCGGCGCCGCAGGCGGAGGATTAGCCTATTTAGCCGCGGCGCCGGCCTCTCTGTATTCTTTCTGTGCCCTTAAAACCTTCTCTGCTGACAACTCCATTTCATTTCTTTCTCTACTCTTTCTACTCTCATCTAAGAGCTGTCTAATTTATCTGTGATCTATGTGTATATGTTGATGGTGCTTTAGGCTAGTACAGTGTTTCTAGTGGTGGGAATTTAAGGCCCCATTGTGATCCAGTGGGTTAGATGTTTTAGGGAAAATTGTCCTTTCAGTATCTTCAAATCTCAGCTGGGTCCTGAGCCAACTGCCTGCGAAGTTGTTAAGGACTGAGAGAAGTTTGAATTGCAGGTTTGGGATATTAGCAATAGCAAAGGTGCCCAAATCCTCCAGTTTGTCTGTTGTGTATGCTTATGTCATTAGCAGATCTCTGACTTATTTAGAAAGTAAGCCAGAAAATGAAAGTCATAATATAAATCAAATCCATGGCAAATTGAAAACTATTTCTCATTGTGAGACTCTGAATTGTTGTGTCCCCAAATACCTGGAATTGTGTCCTGGTCCCATTCTTTGTCATTTGAGGCTGCTCAGAAGCAGACGCCCTTTGTCAGAGGTGCTGAGGAATAAGCATTAATATAAAAATTACAGTTTTTCATTACTTACTCATTGAATGAATAAATGTTTATTGAACACTGTTGGGGGAAGGCATTGAGCCATAGACTGTGGAGGATAGATTTAAAGAGGTCTGTGCTCTCATATTTTTTGGAGTTTATTTTAGATATTACAACTCTATATAATCCTCCCTGAGATTTTAAACTAGCTGAGGAGTGGATGCAGAATTCTGCTTAGGATAAAACATCAGTTTATGACTGGTCACTCTGCACTGGGGAACATGGCTGCATTGTAATTATAATCTAGCTTCCTAATATGCACCATCTTACCCAGTAGACACCAACCTACAACACAGCTACAGGTGTAGAAGTCCTGTTCTGGTGACTTACTCTCTAGGAAGGAGCATATGTAACAAAGTGAATCATCCCAGAAGGAAGATCTCAGATGGGATCAGACGTCTTCCATCCTTACTGATGAGACGAGAATTGTGAGGGAAGAAACTGCTTCTCCAATACCTCTCACAAATCTGAGCTCCTCTCTTATCAAAGTAAAGATGCAGATAAGGGGAAAATGCTTTTTTCTTAATATGACCATGCAAGGCAGCTAACAAAATAAGACAGTCTGAGTTTAGGTTTCAAGAAGAGGGTAATGATCTCCTTATATAATATCACCCAAGGTTATTGGTGTGTTCACAGTGATAGCTGAAAGAATTCACAATTTTCTATAGATTTTATTAGCTCTAATACTTTTTTAATCCAACAAGATTTTTCAATATCAAAGGTCAGTTTGTTTCTGACAGAAGTGTTTGTCAACAAGTATTTACTAGGAGGTTCAAATGTGTTGCTGTGAGAAAGCAATTTCCGAAGACTGTTTTGTGTCTTCACTCTTTGGATAGTTATGAGAATTGTGTGTGTTTGGGTATGAAAAAGAAATAATGAAAGAATCCATAGTCAAATAAGGGGAAATTCAGAAAAAGGACTTTTTAGCCTTTAATTGACCACTGTGAGTCGTGACTTTCCAGACAGTGGATAAATAGGAAGTATTTGTTGATTTTATTTGTTCATGGAACACTTCCAAAAAATTAAATGGGCAAGTTAAACACTACAAATAAACTAATGCACTGTGGAACACACTTTGGGAAATACCGAAATCTGTTCAGAGAAGGGTAACATTTCTTCAGACTGAACAGTCAGCAAAGGCTTAAAGTTGAGTGTGGAACTTCAGTTAGGCATTGGCAGATGAGAGAATCAACAATAAAGGAAGTAGGCATTCCAGATTGGTAAATAACACTGGCCCAGAGTTATTACAGCCAAAGTGAAATAATTAAGTATGTTTAAAATAAAGGAGATAAATGTTACTGTGTGTAAGATGGGTATTTTAAAAAAATTGTGGAATTCTTTTTTCCTGTCATTGTACTTTTTTTTTAACTTTTATTTAATAAATATAAATTTCCAAAGTACAGCATATGGATTACAATGGCTCCCCCCCCATAACTTACCTCCCACCTGCAACCCTCCCCTCTCCTGCTCCATCTTCCATTCCATTCATATCAAGATTCATTTTCAATTCTCTTTATATACAGAAGATCAATTTAGTATATATTAAATAAAGATTTCAAGAGTTTGCACCCACACAGAAACATAAAGTGTAAAATACTGTTTGAGTACTAGTTATAGTATTAATTTACATTGTACAACACATTAAGGACAGAGATCCTACATGAGGAGTAAGTGCACAGTGACTCCTATTGTTGATTTAACAGTTGACACTCTTGTTTATGGTGTCAGTAATCTCCCTAGGCTCTTGTCATGAGTTGCCAAGGCTGTGGAAGCCTTTTGAGTTCGCTGACTTGGATCTTATTTAGACAAGGTCATAGTCAAAGTGGAAGTTCTCTCCTCTCTTCAGAGACAGGTACCTCCTTTTTTGATGGCCCATTCTTTCCACTGTGATCTCACTAGCTCTCACTAGCAGAGATCTTTCATTTAGGTTTTTTTTTTTTTTTTTTGCCAGAGTGTCTTGGCTTTCCATGCCTAAAATACTCTCATGGGCTCTTCAGCCAGATCTGAATGACTTAAGGGATGATTCTGAGGCCAGAGTGCTGTTTAGGACAACTGTCATCCTATGAGTCTGCTGTGTATCCCGCTTCCTATGTTGGATTGTTCTGTCCCTGTTTTTATTCTATCAGTTAGTATTAGCAGACACTAGTCTTGTTTATGTGATCCCTTTGACTCTTAGACCTATCAGTGTGATCAACTGTAAACTGAAATTGATCACTTGGACTAGTGAGATGGCATTGGTACATGCCACCTTGATGGGATTGAACTGGAATCCCCTGGTATGTTTTGAACTCTACCATTTAGGGCAAGTCAGCTTGAGCATGTCCCAAATTGTACATCTTCTCCCTCTCTTATTCCCACTCTTATATTTAACAGAGATCACTTTTCAGTTAAATTTAAACATCTAAGAATAATTGTGTATTAATTACAGAGTTCAACCAATGGTATTAAGTAGAACCAAAAAAAATACTAAAAGGGATAAAGTATTAACTTGTACATCAACAGTCAAGAGCTGATCAAGTCACTATTATCAAATAATTTGTAGAAATTTGAAAGACACAAAGGGAAAAAGAAGAAAATGCACAAGTGGATCTCAACCCTTAAAATAGAATTTTTTGTGTGTTTTAAAGGTTTTTTTTAAAATATTTATTTATTTTACTTGGAAATCAGAGTTACACAGAGAGAGGAGAGGCAGAGGCAGAGGCAGAGAGAGAGAGAGGTCTTCCAACTGCTGGTTCACTCCGCAATTGGCTGCAGAGCTGCACTGATCTGAAGCCAGGAACCGGGAGCTTTCTCCCAGTCTCCCACACGGGTGCAGCAGCCCAAGAGCTTGGGCCATCTTCTACTGCTTTCCCAGGCCATAGCAGAGAGCTGGATTGGAAGTGGAGCAGCTGGGACTTGAATCGGTGCCCATATGGGATGCTGGTATTGCAGGTGGTGGCCTTACCTGCTATGCCACAGCTCTGGCCCCGTGATTTAAAGATTTGATACTTTGGTAATTTAAATAGAGTGAAGAAAGGGGCAGGTAGTTAAAATGCATGCAGAGGACTGACTTAAATGAGTCCATAGTGAAGTATTTGCCAGAACCTCTGACTTCCAAATGGTGTTCACATCCTATGAAAGTTCTCCAAGTAGTGGCTGCCCCTGGTATTTTTCTGCATAAGAAGGTTATTGTGGCATTTCATGTGTCTCAATAGTCTGCCTTTGACCTCAATTCTATTGGATTTTGTCATGTGGTTGTGTCTCTCCCGGATGTCATTTGACTCAATGTAATTTTGGATGCTTAGAGAAAACTGCTTTGTTTTGTTGCCACCTGGAAAACGTTTTCAGAAAAAAAAAAAACAAACCTAGGAACTCCTTGCTGAAGCTAGAGTTTGCTGACTAGTGCCTGTGGAATGGAATTTTCTCATCTGCTTTGGGATTTTAATTATGTGGGGGTGATGGGTACATTCAAATTACCTGTCTCTTCCATGAGCTCAACCTGGCAGTACAAAGCAAGCCACCAAGAGGGCAAACCACAGATAATTGCCATGGGAACCTGAAGACAATACACCTGCTCCTGTGGGATTGGACTTGGCATTGACTTGGTGCTGGACAGCGTTCATTCATTGTGGACACACCCAGCTCAAGTGGAGGCAAAGTCATCACTGCTCTGCTGTTGACTTTACTGTTCTTTTGATAACTGAATATGTCCATAGAATGGTCATTTTTGGAGGCTTCCAGATGTTTTTCAATATCTGCTTAAGAGTGATGTAACCCCTATGCTGTAATGTGGGTATAGGCAATGAATGCTGAATTTTTTTTTGATTGTTCAGAATTTTGAAAATTCCAGGTGTGATGTATGTAGTTCTGCCTCCATAATTTTCATATTCAGAGTCAAATGATATTTATTGAATCCCTATTGGGTATCAGTCTTTGTGCTAGATGTTTCATGCTTGCTTTGCCATTAAATCTTCACAACAACTTCTTGATAAGATAGTTTCCATTTTATTGATGATGATACAGATTATGAAAAGTTCAGGAACTTGATTTCTTAGTCCATTTTGTGCTGCTACAGAAGAATACCCAGGACTCTGTAATTTATAAAGAATAGGGATTTGTTTCTTGAATTCCAGAGTTTGGGAAGTCCAAAGTCAAGGGGCCTGCATTTGGTGAGGGCCTTCTTGCTACATTATTCATTATTCCATGGCAGAAAGTGGAAAGTCAAGAGAACATGAACACAACAGAGAGCAAGAGTTCAATCTTGTAGCTTCAAAGTCTTCTATGATCAGCATTAATCCATTCATAAAGGTGCCACTCTGATCAACTAAGCACTTCTCATTAGGCCCTGCCTCCTAACATTGTTGCATTAGAGATTAAGCTTCTTAATATTGCAAACACTGTTAGAAGGAAGTGTTATGAGGGGCTGGACACAAAGTTTTTTTTTTTAAGCTTTTTCTATTCTTCTACATGATCTGTGAATGAGCAACTGCCAGAGGCTAGTCACAACTCATTCAAAACTTTCCAACTTTCTTTCTCAGATTAGAAACATCAGCTGTCTTTTAGTGGTATGTGTTAATTTTAAGCTATGATAAATGTATGAGCATAATATTGGATGAATTTTTAGAGGGATGCTTAGGATTCAAGGTTTCCTAAGAACCCTCTCCAATCACATGGTGAGATTTCTTTGCTAACCAACATTGTGGCAGCCTCATAACACCAAGGAGATTATTCAGGGATGAGTTCTGTTTTCTACCTCATGTGTCTACTCAGACACTTATGCTGCTCACCCTGATGATGGAACCAAATCTGAACTCTTTCACCTAGAGATGAAGATGCCATGGTCTCACTTTATCTTTGACTGTTTCTGGTCACTCCCCAGTGGTTTTGCTCCATTCTGAACAGGTAGAATCCCCATATCTTCTGTAGACCATCCTCTCTGCCCATCTGTATCCTCTTCATCCCTTCAGGACCAACCCAAGTCTTGTTTGGACAGGGGAACTTTCAAACAATGACCTTGAAATTTGAGGTCTCTTGGGAGTACAGCCCCCAGACTACAAATGGGAGGCCTTACTTTGCATTCCAGCCACCACTGGAGCAGTCCTATTTTTTCTGTTTGATAGGGACTCTAATTTAGAGCAGTTTCACATTTTCCATTCTGGTTGAGTGTAAGCATCACATGGAGGTGTTTCCAATGCGGTTTTATGAACATTAGGTTTCAGACTGAGGTGTTGGCTCAGGTTAAAAACACTCTACAGGTGACCTATCTATAAAAACCAGGATGCTAATTTATTAATTTGGCATGGTAAATAAAACACTAACAGGACTGGAATGTCTTAGTCAGCCTAGCTAGGGCTGTTGTTCCCTGAAAGCAAGCTCCCTGGAAAGTCAAGCTGTGTCCTGGGTGTTTGGACCATGGAAACAGAACCAGAGGTCATACAGATCTAGCTGTGTCTCTGAGTTAAGATAATTCTGCACACTTTAAATTGGTGGTCCTCAAACCTTTATGTGCATCAGAATCACCTGAGTTAGTAATTTGTGTCTATGTGTTTAAGGGTAAGAATCTACATTTTCCAGGAGTTCCCAGATGATGTGGATACTGCTGGCTTAGGATATTCAAATTTGAGAACCACTGTTCTTTATCATTCAAGGAAAACATAGAGCTGTGTGTTCAAAGTCAATATCCTTACCAACTTTGAACATTTTTTTTTTCATGTGATCTAAGACTTATTAATTTGTAATTCTAAGACCTTTCCCCAAACTTCTGTGTAAATTTCAATATAATGAATTAATTTCACTTGATCACATTACAATTGCTCCTTAGATCTGCATCTCTGAAATTACTCCCAGTTTATCCATCTTACTAAGAGAGTAAATGCCTCCCCAGTCATTTTGTCAAACATTTATAGATTATCCTTTTCCTCCTTCCTTATAAACACCCAACCAGAGAGCTAATTCTCATACTTATTTATACTGATTTTTGTGGGAATCCATATTTCTTTTGGAGGAGAAGAACTTTAGGTTTATTTTCTTTCACAGTTTTTTGATTCCATTTTTCCACATAACTCAGTAAATGTGATCAATGGTCCTCTTCTTCTGCCTATTTTTGTCATGAAGTAATAAAGTGAAAGACACTTGGTTGTAATTTATCACCAGTAGAGACTTTCTGACTAAAAGTTCAACAAGAACATGAGTCATAGTGTCATGGACATATGAAAATAAACTGTGACCCATGTCTAGAGAGTAATTGGACATAGGCTAATGAGGACCAAGTGGTTGGTCTACATAATATAAATGGCAGTCATTGATGCTTTCTGCCTTTCCTCTATTATCTTTTAGGCTCCTGTTGGACCTGGCTCTTCAGAGAATCCAAGAAACCTTGAACTATGGGCTCCATTGTGGGAATGGCAGACTTGGGGTACTTGAGTAGATACAGATGCTGATTATACTTAGAAATGAATATATTATTCAAAGTATTAGAGAATATTTTATTTTTCTGGTTAATGGTTTTGAAAGTGCTCCGCAAGCCCAGCCTGAAATAGTGATCACATACTCATCTGGCATGTGGTTTTGGGTGACATTATAAGGTCTGTAGTCTCAGTAGATATGCTAAGACAGGTAGCTAGGACCCGAGCCCTTCTATTTCCCACTGTATGGCCTGAGTTTAATTGGCATGCCACAGTATAATGGGAACTGGAGATTGGTAGACATTACAGCCATGTTTTAGTTCAGATGTTCTGTTCACTGACATTTGTTTCCAGCCTGGATAATTAAGTAGCTATGATTATTCCATCATTTCTTTGTGTTACCAGGAGCTAAGGGGCACTCCCTCTTTGTCCTTGTTTACCTCACTCTGAATAGTATACTGGGCCCCTTCCTTTTTAATTGTGGCTCTCCTCCCTTCCTCTGTCGGCATCCAATCTCTCCTGCTTGTCCTGAGACAGAGAAGACAATCAAGTGAAGCCAGTTTGGTGGCTGATGAGTGGGTGCTAGAAAACCTATTCAGTTTAGTGTTGGTTTTTATTGTGTCAACTCAGCTTGATAGGAACTGCAACCACCAGAATTCCCTTCCTTGCATATATCTGAGTTAAAATGGGCCACTCGACGTAAAAGATTTGGAAGGCTGAGATGGAGCAATAGTCATATTCTTTTCATGTTGGGATGTCTGTACATTGCACCTGGTGCTGTTGCTGCTCATACAGGCTGTCAGTGATCCACAGCCTCATCCTGATAGCTGATCCCATAGTTCCTGATACTTTTGCTGGGTCCTCCTGCAACTGTTTCATCTCTTGGGCCAGATAAGATATCAGTTCCTTGATGAATGGAATTTTGGCTAATGACAGTAGTGTTTCCAACTTCCTGTGGCCCTTCTCTCCCTACCTCATGCTTCTGCCTCTCTTTTCGTTTATTTATTTACTTAAATTTACTTAGGGGAGAGACAAAGGGAGGGAGGGAGGGGTGAGAAAGAGAGAGAGATCCAGAGATCCAGAGCTCTCATCCACTGATTCATTCCCCAAATGTCCATAACAGATAGGGTTGAGCCAGGCCAAAGCTGGAATCAGGAACTCAATCCCATGTGGGTGATATATGATCCAACATGAACCGTCATCTGCTCCTCCCAGGGTGCACATGAGCTGAACGCTCAAATTGAGAGGAGAGGAGAGCCGGGACTGGAGGCTCGATAATCTGATGTAGGACATGGGTGTCACAAGCAATTTTTTTTTTTTTGACAGGCAAAGTGGACAGAGAGAGAGAGAGAGAGAAAGAGAGACAGAGAAAGGTCTTCCTTTTCCATTGGTTCACCCTCCAATGGCTGCTATGGCTGGCGCACCATGCTGATCTGAAGCCAGGAGCCAGGTGCTTCTCCTGGTCTCCCATGCGGGTGCAGGCCCAAGCACTTGGGCCATCCTCCGCTGTACTCCCGGGCTGCAGCAGAGAGCTGAACTGGAAGAGGGGCAACCGGGACAGAATCCAGCGCCCCGACTGGGACTAGAACCCAGTGTGCTGGCGCTGCATGCGGAGGATTAGCCTATTGAGCCACAGCAGCAGCCTACAAGCAATGTTTTAACCACTAGGTCTAATGCCTTCCCCTCTGGCTCTTTCTAAAGAAGAAACCAGAAAAAAATATTTTAAAGTCAACTCTCCTCCTGCCCCCCCAACATATACACCAAGTTCCATCTTTGAGAAGAAAAGCATTTTTTGAGTCATGGTTTAGGATTAAATTATACATCTTCAATCCTCCTTTCATAATTCATCAAAGCCCAATACAAAGTGGTTCCTGGAATTCTTCTATTCTAAGAGAAAATTTGGCTCTTAACAGAAGCTTATTTTAAAGTCTAGGTTACGAAAACCACTTCAGAGCATTGGAAGTGGCATGAAGCAACAACATTGAAACCTGTGATTATGTTATCTTGTTTTATTGCCTTACTTCTTTCCTCAGAACTTCCACAGACAAAACCAGGTAGAAAGTAGGGTGTTCCTGGTGCTCTCCACTTTTGCATACTACTTTTAAGCAGGGGATCCTCTACCTTAGCCTTTTATCATACTTTTTTGCATGGCTCAGTTAATTCTTAATTTTTACTAAATTAAGAAAGGTTGGCCATCTGGGCAGGAAATGGGAAGGAGTGGAGGATTTGAATTTAAGGGTTTAAGCTTTAAGAAGAGAACTTCAGTCTTCTCTTGAATGTTTGGGGAAGTATCTTTTTATAGATCCAGGTCCCTTTGTATACCACTAGAATTGATCTCAGATAAAAGGGATACCATCTTATAACATGTCTTCTACCTTTTTCCTTAATTTTTCAGTTTCACAGAGTCTCAATGCCAGTGTAGGAGAATCATCAGCATTGATTTTCTGTTATTTCTGAATTTGAGGGCAAAAAGATGACAGTACAGCCTGTGTATATAAACTATACATCCCAAATGAGTGTTTTAGAATACACACTTACTCGTCCCTCCATGTAGTAGTGTTAAATTTGTAAGTTCTTTGGCAGTTTTCCCATTAGAAGGTAGAATTTATTTCTCTACCCTTTTAATCTGGGTGAGCTTACACCTTCTTTGATCAACAGAGTACAGCGAAAGGAAAAGTATTCGTATTATAGTTCTCAGTCAGGTCACAAGAAATTTCATTTGGCTTGCTTGGAGACCTGAGGAAGCTATTCTACGAGGGAGCCCAAGATCCATGGTTGTGTATATGGTATTGTTTAAACTTCCTTTGGGTGCCAGGTTAACCGGTTAAGCTGTGCCTGTGATGATGGCATCTCACATGGGTGCCAGTTCAAGTCCTTGCTGCTCCACTTCTGATCCATCTCCCTGCTAATCTCCTGGGAAAGCTGTGAAAGATGGCTCAAGTCCTTGTTCCTTGCACCCATGTGGGAGACCCAGATGAAGCTCCTGACTCCTGGCTTCAGCCTGGCTCTGCCCCAACCATTGCAGCTATTTGGGGAGTAACCAGTGGATGAAACATCTCTCTCTCTCTCTCTCTCCCTTTCTCCCTCTCCTTCTCTTCCTCTTTAACTCTGCCTTTCAAACAAATAAAATAAATCTTTTTTTTAAACTTCAGGGGAGGTGTGGTGAAACACATAGATGAGTTCAAGGTCACCTTTAAGATTACTGGCTAAAAAATTCTGTTGAATGAATTTCTTCACTTCTTGGATTGCTCATAAATTGAAGGCTGAAATGAGAAATTTTTTTGAACTTCAGGAAAAGCCATTTTCTCTATTTTTAAATGATAAATGCATGTTGGAATTACCACACAGGGAGAATTGAGTTAGATTACCTGGCCAGTATGGTAATGGACTGGTTCTAATTTGAGTTTGGGGAAAGAGGACTAGAGGCAGATGTCTAGGAATTTTCTTCATGCCTTTTGGTCACACGCTATTATATTTAAGCAACAAAAGAAGAGCTCAGTCTTGGCTGACATTGCCACTAAAGACATTAGGTTTCTTTGGTTGCTAACCATGGAAAACAGGGCCATGGAATAAGTCGCTTTCAGAGAAGCTACCCTTCCATTATGCAGTTGGGAAGCTGGGGACAAGTTGGTGCGCTGCTTCTCTGAACATCCTTAATTAAGTATCTGACATGCTGATTATGTTATGATTAGAAGTGAGGAGGTAGCATGATAGCTTTAACTCAAGGAAGTACAAGTAACTCAGGCTTACCTTACTTGAGTGTGGCCCTATCCTGCAATCTTCGTATACTATGTGAAAATTCTCATTCAATTGACTGTTGATATTGAAAAAGTTTGGGAATTCTTGTGACCTCTGAGTTACCCTTGCCTGCACTGCACGTTTTGGTCTCATTCCAGGTGTTTTGTATTTACTCAGTGAGGCTGAAAGAGGGAAGGAAATATGCATCATGCCCACAACATACTTCTCTCTAAGGGTAGCCTATCTTCCAACATCTTCACCATATGTTACTTTTTTTTGGTTTTAAACTTGGTGTTAATGGAATAATTTCACTTTTCTTTTCCATTGCTCAGTAGAATTTTGTTGGATGGGCATATACTACATTCTATGCATTTTCCTGTTGATGGACATTGCCTTTTATTTTTGGTAGTTATAAATAAAGCTGCTGTGAATATTCCTTTTCATGTGTTTTTTGATTGTCATAAGCACTTATTTTCATTGGGATTAAATTTCTGGGTGATAAAACCATCAGCCTTAGAAGATACTGTTAGTTTTCCAAAATGGTGAAATCAATTTGCATCTCTGCTATAATGCAAGGGATTTTCAGTTACTCAGCATTTTTGTCAACAGTTGATAATGTCTTTCTTTTAAAGTTAGTCATTTCAGTGTTTATAAAGCACCTCATGAATTAAAAATTACATCTTCTAATGTCTTTAGTGGCAATGTCAGCCAAGACTGAGCTCTTCTTTTGTTGCTTAAATATAATAGCATGTGACCAAAAGGCATGAAGAAAATGCCTAGACATCTGCCTCTAGTCCTCTTTCCCCAAACTCAAATTAGAACCAGTCCATTACCATACTGGCCAGGTAATCTAACTCAATTCTCCCTGTGTGGTAATTCCAACATGCATTTATCATTTAAAAATAGAGAAAATGGCTTTTCCTGAAGTTCAAAAAAATTTCTCATTTCAGCCTTCAATTTATGAGCAATCCAAGAAGTGAAGAAATTCATTCAACAGAATTTTTTAGCCAGTAATCTTAAAGGTGACCTTGAACTCATCTATGTGTTTCACCACACCTCCCCTGAAGTTTAAAAAAAAGATTTATTTTATTTGTTTGAAAGGCAGAGTTAAAGAGGAAGAGAAGGAGAGGGAGAGTAGGTGGCAAAGATTTTTCATGTTTATTATTCATTTCCCCTATTTAAAAAATAATTCATGTTCATTGAAGTGTGGTTTAAATCTAGTGAAATTTATCCCTTTTAGATTGTTGAATTCTGACATATGTATAGAATCATAAACAGTCTAGACAAAAAAATTGTATTACTGATTTTCTTGTCCTCAGGTTTTTATTTCTAACCCTATGTCTACTCATGGCCAAAACTTCCCTCCTACTTGTCTCTTAATGAATATGTGATGAAAATTTAACTGATCATTGTAGAAGCATGATTCTTTTCTGGAACATTTGCATTTTAAATGGTTTTCCCTCCAAAGACTTATTTGTACCACAGTGAATGTTAAATGTTGAAGGTTACAGATCTTGGTGTTGGGTAGGGTGAGAGATTTAGGAAAAAGATACTACTCACTGCCCAATGCTCTTCTTACTGCTTTTCCTAAGTATCCATGAGACTTCCTATGCCACACACACACACACACACACACAAAACACCAAGATTGGATTTTCATGAGTTTCCAACATCCTGCCAATCTTTCAGGCCTGAGCCTTTGGCATATAGTCTTATTAGACCTGTTTCTGTGAGACAGAATCCAGTAAAACTCACTTGGGCTATGAATAAAACTTAGAAACCGTTGAGATAATAGCATATTTATTGTTTTCTGCTCACTAATATGTTTAACATAAACTTGTACTTTCTAAAACCTCTTATCCATTTTCTTCCCATGCTAATGAGTGGAAGATATGATGATACTTCAAAAAAGTTTTTGAAATGGAATTGAAATACAAATTTATTTTGGTACAGTAAATTTTGAAATCCATGCATACTCATATAATGAAACTGATATTTATTACTCCATGGGCACAGTTGTTTCCATTATGTTTCTGATGCTAAATCGGCAATTCTATAGACTGTAATGATTTGCTCTCTTTGTATAGATTCATTAAGAAGTTTCTCTGGAGGTCAACTCTGGGGCTGAGAGATTGAGTTTGGCTAGATGCAGCCCAAGGTTGGCAGATATACTATAGCAGAGTGTCTGAGTTTGAGTCTCAGCTCTGCTTCAAATTCTAGGTCCCAAATAATGCAAACTTTGAAATGATACTGGTGCTTGATCTCTGTCATCTGTATGGAGAGACCTGGATTGAATTATGGGAACCTGGCTTTGGCCTGGCTCTGTCATAGCTGTTTTGGGCATTTGGGAAGTGAATCAACAGATGGCTAAACTTTCTTTCTCTCTCTTTTACTCATCCTGCATTTCAAATAATAAAAAATTAATCTTTAAAGAAGCTTATTATCTTATTATAATAAGCTTGAAAATAAATTCATCTGTTCATCTGTTTCCCTAAAAATATCATCCCCATCTTAAGTGCTAGAAATATACAGTGACCAAACCAGGCCAAAATCTCTGGCTTTAAGGAATTTATTATCTGGTGGATGAAATACATAACCAACAATTCAATTTTTTCCCTCCATAGCTAATTATAAGGGCATTTCCCCTAAAGTTATTTAGGGGAAAATTAAAATTTTAAATTAAAAATAAAAATAAAAATTAAATTTATTTGACCACTGAACTAAATAATTTTTAAGTAAACCCCAATATTTTTGTGTTCATTTGTTTACTCATCCAATCAACAAGTATTTATAGGGTTCCTATTGTGTGACAAACACTGTTCTAAGTCCTAGAATTATAACACTAAACAAAAGAGACAGAATTCCTGCCATTATGAAGCTTATGGTCTAGTTGTGACAGAGACACTGTATAAATACAAATAAAAATATGTTGTATGATAAGATGATAAGGTATTAAGAAAAATAAAGCAGACAAGAAGATGGTGGGGAGGTGCTAAGATGGGTGAGGGAAGTCGCAGTTTTAAATATGGTGTCAGGGAAAGGCTCATTGAGAAGGTGACATCTCAATAAAGACCTGAATGTGGTGAGGGAGGAGGTTGTGCAGAAAGGTGGGGGAAGAACTTTCTAGGCAGAGAAAATGGCAAGTACAAAGATACTGAGTGATAGTGAACTTGGAATGCTTGAAAAACAATTAGACCATTGTGGTTGGAGCAGAGTAACAAGAACAAAAATGAAGAAGGAAGTCAGAGAGGTAGTAGTGGATGACGATGGTCGTGGTGGGTTGTGCATAGCTTTCAGACCACTGTAGGGAGGTAACCTAGTAAAGCATCTAGCAATTACATTCTTTCCCTCAGCAGATTCTTTTCAATGACCCTGGAGGTGTACCTCAGTTTGGGATCACTTTACTAGAAGATTCAAAAATGTTTTTATTTCTACATGTCCAAATCATTCATGGTTTTTTTTTGCCTTCTTAGTATTGTTTGGTAATTGTCAACTCAAAAGTTTACACCTTCCTTTGTCGACTCTCCCTCTTCCTTTACGTCACACTTACTGTCTATCTTATTTTTTTGTTGGCTGCTGCAGGACGGTTTGGAAAACTGTGAAAGTGGAAGCTAAACTCTGTATTTTATGCCAGATGAAAGGAAGACAATTCAAATTACAGCAAATTACATTCAAATGCCATCAAATGAATGTTTTTGGTTGGCTTTGGCATCAAGACACAGATTCTGATCCTACAGATCTTCAGAAACTGAGAGCAAGAAAGAAAATGAAGCATGTGATAGGATTACATAGTATACTATTAGAAATGTGGGAATCTTACTGGAATGTCACAGCCCAATAGAAAGCAACACTTTCATCACTATTCTGCTAATTTGAACAATGTAGAAAGGTAGATTGGAATTGAATTCTTAGCTGATACTGATATTTTTAAAGACCAAGAATGTCCTGTATAGTTCCTTGTCTGTTTCCATTGGAGATCTCATTAGTTGGCTGTTATTCACTTAGCCATACAAAGGTCTACTCAAATCTAGTAATTAGAGACTTTCTGAGAATTTTCTTTGGACTTTAAAATTTCATACTTTTCCCATGTGCTAAGTGCTTTTAGAGTCAATCTTGCTATGAATTATAAGGAGTATGTAGGTTAAGATGAGTTCTACTGATATATTCACCTATTTTCTACTGTACTCACTAATCAGATTTGTAAGAGCCATGATTTAGGGCTTTTTATGGTCTTACCACTTAAATTCAAAGAAATATAAAGAATGAAAATTGGAAAGGTACCTGGCACCTAATTTCTTCTCTAGATACTTGACTATAGCATAATGGGCTCAGAAAATGATTAGCATTTTAGTATTTACAGGATGCCCTAATATGGTTCACCTTGTTTAGTTCTTACAGAACTTTAGGGAGATAATAATTTTAATCTTATTTTGCCATTGATGTAGCTGTGGTTCCAAGAAGTTACATGACTTGCTGAAGGATTTTTAAGTTGAGTGATAGACCTGAGATGGAAACCATGGTCTTGTGGGACCAAAGCCTGTACCACACCAACACATCCCACCTTATAACCTCTGTAGTCCTCATTACTTATACAAGCCACCCTGTGTCACATACATGCTACCTTGCATACTGATATTCTGGCTATTTAAATGAATTTGAAATTGAATAAGAGATCTAAAATTGGATATAAGTTCCTTGAATTCAGGGGTCTTGCATGAAATTTTGTCATTTGTGTATGTGTGTGTGTGTGTGTGTGTAATTCTATGCAGTCTGACTTTTCTAGTTATTCTTCCCAATCTATGGATTTTTTTAGATTCATTGATTTTAAAGGCAGAGTAGCAGAGAGCCAGTGACAGAGAAAGAGCTCTTCCATCTGTTGCTTCACTCTCCAAATGGGTGCAATGGTTGGGCTGGACCAAATGGAAACTAGGATCCTGAAATTCCATCTGGGTCTCCCACATGAGTGGCAAGGGTCCAAGCACTTGGCCCATCTTCTTCGTCTTTTCCAGGTGCGTTAGCAGGCAGCTGATCAGAAATGGAGCAACCAGGACTACTGCTGGCATTCCAGCATAGGATGCTGGCATCATAAGCAGCGGCTTCATGAACTTTACCACAACACCAGCCCTAATACCTGTGTTAATAAAACAAAGCACATTTTTGTATTCCTGTGCTGCCCAGGGTAGTAGCTTATTCAGCTGTTTACTCAAATTATTTTAGTGACTAAGTAGGAATCTTGCTGAATTTAGACCTACAGATTTTTTTTTTACAATAGTAAAATGACCTAAATCATCTGGTCCCACACAGAATGAAGTAATATATTTTGGTTTACATAATACACGTTAATAGTAAGATTCTAAAAGACAAATTTTGAAGACCTATTGGGTCCGCTCTTGTTTATCTGCAGAGAAAGCCTCTTTCTGCTCTTGTACTATTTTATCTGCTATTTAATGCTGTTTTAAAATATGTTTTACCACTATTTCTAGATTTTTAGTTTTAAACCATTCCTGGGGACTGCCTGCTGTGGAAACTGAAGGTTTTGATCTTTAGCACCATCATCTCCATTTTCCTGGGCAAGATTTTCCTAATATGGTTATATATCACTTGTTACATTTGTTGGATCAGTGTTTTTACTCTGTTGATGATATTTATTGTTGAGGTAGTAAATGTGTGGTGGTTACATTTTCTTTCATGAAAAGTGTTTTTCCAATGAATTAATAATTATTTCTCTTGCACTTTTTTTCTTTTGTCTTTTTGTATAGGTACCTATGTAACCATTCTCCCTAGTGCTTCAACAAGCATTGCTTAACATTACTTTTTCCTCTTGTTGATTTATTGCCTCAAAGTTGATAACCATGTTTCATTATCTTTTTAAAAGCAGTGTATAGGGACAAGGCTTTATGAAGTCTTGTTAAAATGTAGATTCTGATTTCACACACCTGGGTGGAGCCTGAGAATCTGTATTTTTAACAAATTCTCAGTGGTTGTCAAGGCTACTGGTTTGTGGGCCACGATAGGTTCTACGCCGACCCGAAGCCAGGAGCCAGGTGCTTCCTCCTCATCTCCCACGCGGGTGCAGGGACCCAAGCACTTGGTCCATCCTCCACTGCCTTCCCAGGCCACAGCAGAGAGCTTGACTGGAAGAGGAGCAACCAGAACTAGAACTCGGTGCCCATATGGGATGCCGGTGTCACAGGCAGAGGATTAACCAGGTGAGCCACAGAGCCAGCCCCGTTATTTTCTTATATATGCTCTTTTCTAGTATCTTTGACTTAAAAGTTTTTCAAGAGGCCGGCATTGTGGAGTAGTGGATTTAGCTGCCTCCTGTGAAGATGAATTCCATATGAGCACCAGTTTGGTAGTCCCTGCTGCTCTACTTCTGATTCAGTTCCCTGCTAATGATCTGAAAAGGCAGCAGAAGATGGTCCATATACTTGGGCCGCTGCACCCATGTGGGAGACCAAGATGGGACTGCAGACTCCTGGCTTTGGCCTGGCCTAGCTGCAGCTGCAGCCATTTGGGGAGTAATAGAAGATTCGTCCCCCCACCCACCCCTTTTCTCTGAGTCTCCTTTCTCTGACTTTAAAATAAATAAACTTTTTTGGGATATTCCTTTTTATAATCACTTTGTTGCATTTTCGTTTTCTTTATTTGAAAAATCAGATGTCTTTCTTGTTCCCTGATTTCTTTAATCGTTCTTTCCTTTCCTGTACAAACTATGTTCTCAGCTCTCTGAAGATATTAAGTATGGCTTCCTTTGGCAGTTTATTTCTATATCCTGTTTTTTTTTTTTTTTTTAAGAATTTCTCTTTCTATTAGATTTTCTCAGTCTTCTGGTGACCCTTGAAAGTCTGCTCACATTTAAGTGGAGCTCTATGAAGTTGATTGATAATTTCATCTGTAGATGGGGGTGGGGGGATACCTTTATTGGCTAGTGAAATCCACTTTAAGGAAATCAATGGCTGACTTTCCCATCATTGGGTCAGCAAGCCATCCCCTGATGGCTTCCTGGAGGCTGTTCAAATTCTCTGGATAAGAATTCCAGTATCATGTCTTTAGGTTGGGAGTGCTGCTCTTGGTGTTCACACTTGCTGACTGGGTGTTCTGTGAGCCGAATGGGGTGGGGGAGCAAAGGAGCACATAGCTTCATGTGTAGATGCTTGCTTTCAGGCCATCATCTGCAAATCCAGCTCCTCTCCTGGTTTATTCTTTTGGACATCTGTGCCTTCAGAACATTGCACTCTGAATGAGGAAGTTGGTTCACTTTAATGACCTGAATGAGGGTGAGCTTCAGAGAAAATTCAAATCCCTACCTCCTGCATTTGGATGTGCATCTGAGCCCAGCCTTCCATGGCAGCAAGTTTCATGCCTTTTAGGGCTAACTCATTCACAAAATGAGTCAACAGATACTAATTGTGACATGCATTTTGTTGGGGTTGGAAGAAATTGCTTCCTCTTTCTCTGGTATCCTTTTCTGCAGGCATTTAGTTATGATTTTCTCAGCTATGTGCTGTCAGTTATCACCTTCATCTGCTTCTGTCTTCCAAACATTTGTTGAAATATTTAATTTACTATTTCTCCCTTTGTTTGGCTTTATCTATTTAAGAATTCCTTTTCTTTTGTTTTGGTTGGTATTTGGAATGGAATTATTACCTGTTTTCTACATGCTAAACATGTAGAAACATATTCTCCTACATCTCAGCTATTTCCAAGGTCTAATACTCAGACTTAGATTTTTGATAACCTGAGTAGTCAAAACCTCCTGCGTCCTAGGAAGCAGTGATGAAGGACCTGTCATTTGTTAGTACCCAAGGGCCACAAGAAGCACTTCTGGAATACTCCTTTCCTATGGGACTCCTCTGTGAGGCACTTGGGTTTGTTATTGGTGCTTTTCTAGCTGCTGGCCCATGGAGGAAAGCTATTCACAGCAACCCCAGTGGGCAGCACTCTTGGGAAAGCCCTATGCTTTCACCTTACAGCTGGTCTCTGTGAGTCATGAGCTTGGAGTGTGGCCATGTCATCATTTAAGATGATGGAAACTTACAAACAGTTGGATTTTCCAACCGGTGTTCTATTTCCTAAGCTTTTATTCCTAGTAGTGTTCACAATATTTCACATCAAGTCTTGCTCAACAGGAATCCCTCCCTTCCTGTCTTTTGTTTTGACTTCTATATTGAGCCTTCTTTCTAGGATTAAGATACAAATTAGGCAAGAGGTGGTTTTGCTCTACTTTGCTGTTCACTAAAATTCACAAAATGAGTCAACGGGATACTAATTGTGACATGCATTTTGCTGGGGTTGGGAGAAAGTTTCTGATATCCTGGGCCTGACTTTCAGATGATTTCAAATCTTAAGAAAAGACACCTTTGAGGTTTTCTTTCTACAACTAGGAAAACTTTATCTTGAGTCAAATTTAAAGAGTATAGTCAAAACCAAATGTGCTTTGGGTTTTATTCATTCAAGTTTCACTTATTCTTTCTCATTGGAAAGACATAATTAAAAGTCCATAAAGAATGGGAGAGAATATCTTCCACAATTGTATGCACATTGTTAAATCATAGGCATGTGAACTATTATTTATTTACAGGGAGAGAGAGAAAGAGAGAGATAGTTTCCATCTGCTGTTTTGCTCATCATGTGCCTGCAATGGCTGGTTCTTGGCTAGGGCCAAAGCCAGGAGTCAGGAACCCAATCCAGATCTTCCATGTGGGTAGCAGAGACTCAACCACTGGAACCATTACTGCTGCCTCCCATAGTCTGCATTAAGGAATCTGGGGTCAAGAACTGGGGGTGGTGTTCAACCCGGGCATTCTGATGTGAGATATGAGTGCCTTTTTTTTTTTTTTTTTGGACAGGCAGCGTGGACAGTGAGAGAGAGAGAGAGAGAAAGAGAGAGAGAAAGGTCTTCCTTTACCGTTGGTTCACCCTCCAATGGCCACTATGGCTGGCACACCGTGCTGATCTGAAGCCAGGAGCCAGGTGCTTCTTCTGGTCTCCCATGCGGGTGCAGGGCCCAAGCACTTGGGCCATCCTCCACTGCCTTCCTGGGCCACAGCAGAGAGCTGGCCTGGAAGAGGGGCAACTGGGACAGAATCCAGCGCCCCAACCGGGACTAGAACCCCGTGTGCCGGCGCCGCAAGGCGGAGGATTAGCCTATTGAGCTGTGGCACAGGCCGAGATATGAGTGCCTTAATCACTAGGCTAAATGTTGTTGCCTGGTAGGCATTTTTTGAAACTGCAACCCTCTGATATAGGTGGAGTGGATGATTTGGTGTAGTGGAAAAGGAGAACTGAGAAGAAATATTCATGTGCACAGTTAGTCCCACTGACAACTACATTTTCTTTCCAGTTATGTAATTATTTTTTGTTCCTCACTTTGTCAAATTTCATAAATTTTAGAGACAAATGTATAAGGCAAAGTAGGGAAGATGAGTTTATAAAGTACATGAGAATAATAATGGGTTCTCAGAATGCTTAAAAGTTAATTGAAGGGCAGGTGTTTGGCAAAACAATGAAGATGCTGCTTGGGATGCCCATATCCCATGTTGGAGTGCCTGAGTTTGAGTCCTGGCTCAGCTTCTTGCTAATGCATACCCTAAGAGACAACAGGAGATGGCTCAAGTACTTGGGTCCCTCTGACCTACATGGATATCCAGATTGAGTTGTAGGCTCCTGGGTTTGGCCTTGCTCACTCTGAGTCCAAGTTGTGAGCATTTAGTGAGTGAATCAGAGGATGGAAGATCTCTTTCCATCTCTGTCTCTCTATGTTTCTGCCTTTCAAATAAAATTTTAAAAAGAAATCTTAAAAGTTAATTGATCTTGGGACATGCTCAAGCTGACTTGCCCCAAATGGTAGAGTTAGAAACATACCAGGGGACTCCAATTCAATCCCATCAAGGTGGCATATACCAATGCCATCTCACTAGTCCAAGTGATCAATTTCAGTTCACAATTGATCATAATGAAAGGACTAAGAGTCAAAGGGAGCACATAAACAAGTCTAGTACCTGCTAATACTAACCGATAGAATAAATTAAGGGGAGAGTGATCCAACATGGGAAGTGAGATACTCAGCAGACTCATAGAATGGCGGATGTCCTAAACAGCACTCTGGCCTCAGAATCAGCCCTAAAGGCATTCCGATCTGGCTGAAAAGCCCATGAGAGTATTTCAGGCATGGAAAGCCAAGACACTCTGGAAAAAAAAACCAAAAAAACAAAAAAACAAAACAAAACAAAAACAAAACCTAAATGAAAGATCTCTGTGAGTGAGATCCCAGTGGAAAGAACAGGTCTTCAAAGAAGGAGGTACCTTTCTCTGAAGGGAGGAGAGAACCTCCACTTTGACTATGACCTTGTCTAAACAAGATAAGAGTCAGAGAACTCAAGGGGCTTCCATAGCCTTGGAAACTCATGACTGGAGCATAGGGAGATTACTGATGCCATAAACAGGAGTGTCAATTTGTAAAGTCAACAACAGGAGTCACTGTGCACTTATTCCTCATGTAGGATCTCTGTACTTAATGTGCTGTACATTGAGACTTAATGCTATAATGAGTACTCAAACAGTATATTTCACTTTGTGTTTCTATGGGGGTGCAAACTGTTGAAATCTTTACTTAATGTATACTAAACTGATCTTCTGTAAAAAAAAAAAAGAAATTATCAATTCCCAACTTGACTCTCACAGGGATTAAACATGACAATAGGTCTGATCTGATTTCATCATCATTTAAAAAATCATCTATTATTTTTCACTTTATGTTTCTGTGTGGGAGCAAACTGTTGAAATCTTTACTTAATGTATGCTAAACTGATCTTCTGTATATAAAGAGAATCAAAAATGAATCTTGATGTGATTGGAAGGGGAGAGGGAGTGGGAAAGGGGAGGGTTGCGCGTGGGAGGCATGTTATTGGGGGGGAAGTCACGTTATTGGGGGGGAAGCCATTGTAATCCATAAGCCGTACTTTGGAAATTTATATTCATTAAATAAAAGTTAAAAAAAGTTAATTGATCTATTCCATTAATTTATTTTTTAAAAAGGATTTATTTATTTATTTGAAAGTCAGTTATAGAGAGGTAGGGAGAGAGAGAGAGAGAAGAGAGAAGAGAGAAGAGAGAGAGAATCTTCCATCCTCTGGTTAACTCCCCAATTGGCTGCAAGGGCCAGATCTGTGCCAATCCAAAGCCAGGAGCCAGGAGCTTCCTCTAGGTCTTCCCACATGGGTGCAGGGGCCCAAGGACTTGGGCCATCTTCCACTGCTTTTCCAGGCCATAGCAGAGAGCTGGATTGTAAGTGGAGCAGCCAGGACTTGAAGTGACACCCATATGAGATGCTGGCACTGTAGGTTGAGGCCTTACCTGCTATGCCACAGCACTGGCCGCTTCAATAATTTCTAATATTTTTATTTATTTATTTTTTCTTCTGGCCCCTCCCAGGGTGCTCAGCGTGGTCCACCTGTCCGAGGCCCTCTACAGCCCCAGCCCAGCCCCCAGCAGGTGCAGCTCCTCCTCCCTCTCCCCCTCCCTCTCCCCCTTGGAAGTTGCTTCTTCCAGGCTGTGTTTCAGGCCCCGCTGCTTGGAGACTGCCAGAGTGTACTGAATGTTGTAGCGGTTCCAGTCATAGAGCCTGGAGAGGCCGTCCTGGTAGAGCTGGACGCTCCTCTGCAGGGACTGCACGGCGGGCAGCAGCACCCTGGCCCTGGACTTCAGCTTGTGCCCGTGCAGCAGGAGCAGCCTCTGCGCCCACGTGAGGTAGAACTCCAGGTGGTGGGACGCTTCGAAGGATGCCACCAGGAACTGCAGCACCTTCTCCATGTAGAGCTCGGGGAGGGAGGCGCCCATGACCTCAACTGCAACAGGAGGGGCCGTGCTCACCCCAGCCCAGCTCTTACCCCGGCCCAATTTCTAATATTAAAACCTTATCTCAATATTTAAAAACTTATGTTATTTGAAATTGTAGCATTTTGTAAAGGACCATGAATTCTAGCCATTATGATGAACTAGAATGTTCAAATTATGAGGCCCAATTATCACAGCAAATGATCATAAATGATATACAGTAAAATTGCTTTTCAGATTGAGTGCACCTAAGAGGTGGAATGTACTTTATATATTTTTTCAGCTAGTGATTATCAAGTGTCTACTATGGATACCAAATTAGTTTGGGAGAGGTAAAGAGAAGCTGGAACTTGCCCCCAAAGTAATGTACAACATAGCTGAAGAAAGAGACATATCCTGCTAATTAAGCACTTAGAGTGATCACTGAAGAACTGAGGAAACATTGGAGAAAACAGAGCTAGAAGCCACCCGAGAAACTTTGAGGTAACTCTCCAAGGAGATGATGTTGAGTTGGATCCTAAAAGGTGAGCAGAATTTCATCAGATCCGGAAGAGAAGAATGGAAGCTCTGAACATTGGGAACAACTTGTACAAGGGGAAAGAATGGTGGAGTGTTCTGCCAGATTTGAGAAAGGATGAGAGAAAAATAGCTGGGACATAGAGTAGGGGCTGCACTACAGAAGATAAAAGGAAATATGAGTTCTGGTGAACAGCCAGCTCTGCTATCAAAATGGTGGCCAACTTGAACTTCTAATCAAGGAAACTACTTGACCAGACTTCCTTTTAGAGAGATATATTTAGCTGTAGTCAGATGGTCATTGCAGTTATAGAGTCTGGACTAAGAAGTGATGGAGAGAAAGACATAAGGGTAAGCAATATTTAGGAGGCAGAATTATTAGGAGTTGGATACCAGATGTGTGGCCCAGGGGAGGGTGGCTGATTCAGAAATGTCTCTTGTCTCGTTTCTGATTTCAGCTGCAGCTATGGTCGATGGTTGCTGTTTTCACTGGAATGGAGGGAATGTCTAACTCCCAGCAGCCCTTAACCACTGGAAAGGAGAATCCTATAGGTACTCTCACCCTTAAGAAGGAGAATCTAGAAGACTATTGCACAAAGATTCTCAGAAAGTCCTGTGTGGAATTGCACTTCAGGTGCACATAGATGAAATCAATCAATCATACTCCTCTTATTGGTGATTTCTCTTTCCTTATCTCATGATCCCTGCTCTCCCACTCTTGCCCCCTAAGTTCATCTTCTAAACTTTCTGTAGCCAGTTTCTGGTCTCTAGATCTGCTTTTGGAGGGGCCTAGTCAAAGAAGGAGTATGAAAGGATAATTTTAGGGTGCATGACTAGATGAAGATGGAGTTCAGGAACCACCTCGGGAATACTGGGGGAAGATCAACAAAGTTCAGGAATAGTAGGAGTTTGCAATGGGATTTGATTCAGAACACATTGAATTTGAAGTGTCTTGGACATGAAGAATCAATGGAAAAAGTATGTTGGGGGAAAATGGAGACTTTGTGAAACGTCAGCACAGAAGTCAAGGAAGAAAATGAAGTGAAGAAATGGTCCAGAGAGGGTGCAGGATGAGAGGAGAGGAAGACAGAACCTTGGAGAGTTCCAATATTTTAGGGAGTGGCAGAGGCAAAAACACGTGTGTTGTGGTCACTCTAATTTTTTAGCTGTTAGGGAAAGCCTGGCATATAGCAATGCTCAGTAACTATTTGTCCAAAGAGTGGAGCAGAAAAAGAGACTGATGTAGTGGCCAGAAGGCTGGAGAACTAGGAAAAACGGAGCTAAATGGGGAGAGAATGTCAAATGAGAAAGTGTCAGGTGTTACAGTAGACTTACCTGGGCATTGGCTGGACTTGGTCACTGGGCCAGTTTGCTGGCCTCAGTGAGAGAGGCAAGAGAAGCAGGAACAGAGAGCAGTCAGCAAGGGGCTCAGGAACCACTGGGACTTGAGCAATTAGAGGTGGAGAGTTTGACTACTTTCTTTTTAATTGTAATTTTCAAACTATTTTAAACTGGTTGAGGAAATCTGGAATATCTAGAAGAGTATCAGGTAGAAAATAATGACTTGTAGGTTATTTACTGTGGAGTGGTGGGTTGAGGAGTGGACCATGAGCCAGAGTACTCACATTGTAGGTCCTATTTACTACCTTGTCATTGAGACAAAACTACTTAACCTTTTTAGGTCTCCTTTACCTGCTTGGATTAAATCATGAAGTTTTAATTTGGAGACTATTTACTATAACCTTTGAGAAGATTCATGGATGAGATGCATTTTACACACACATACACACACACACATTCATGTCTGTGTAAAGTCTATACAGGATTTTGAATGAAGTTTGAAGAAAGAGTCTACAGCTTCCCTCAGATTTTCAAAGGGTACACAGGGCCCTTAAAGAATTAGGAACCAATGACTTGAATGATCTATTTATTTTTTAAAAGATTATTTATTTATTTTAAAGGCAGAGTTACAGTGAGAAGGAGAGACAGAGAGAGAGGCAGATGAGATCTTCCATCTACTGATTTACTCCCCAAGTGGCTGCAGTGGCCAGAGATGGGCCAGGCTGAAGCCAGTCAGTTCACCTGGGTCTCCCACATGGATGCAGAGGGCCAAGTACTCAGGCCATCTTCTGTTGCTTTCCCAGGCTCATTAGGAGGGAACTGGGTCAGAAGTAGAGCAGCTGGGAATTGAACCAGCACCCATAGGGGATGCTGGTGCTGCAGGTGGCTACTTCCCTGCTGTGCCCCTGTGTCAGCCCCCAAAATTCTATTTTCACAAGTCCTTTTGAGTCTAATAAGTTTTTAAAAATTGTAGTTTATTAGTGAGCTTAGCTTTGTTCCCGAAGTGTGGTATTTGAATTTTTAAAGACTGTAATAATCCTTTTAAGAGCTGAGTTTATAAACTATGGAAACAGGTGTGAGCCACTGTTGGGTGACCTGTGGTTAACCCTCATTTGTCATACTTTTTCTGGTCCAGATGGATGAATCATTTGTTTTGAGTACCAGAGGCTCAGTCCAGGGAGTTGGCTGTGAGAGACCTTGCCTGTGTTTTTGCTACTAAATGATCATTCCTAATATGTAAAGAGATATGTTTCTAAGTGAGACAAAAAGACAATCTTAAGTAGTAGCCAAGCATTAAAACAAGAGAGAATTGCCATCAGATATAAAATTAAACATCCATATAAAAACACACAAATGATCAAACAGAAATAATAGTTGTCCTATGTCTCAGCTTCTTACACTATTTACCATTACTATTTGTTTCTTATATCCTTTTTTTTTTTTTGACAGAGTGGACAGTGAGAGAGAGAGAGAGAGAGAGAGAAAGCTCTTCCTTTTGCCGTTGGTTTACCCTCCAATGGCCGCTGTGGCCAGCACACTGCGCTGATCCAATGGCAGGAGCCAGGTACTTCTCCTGGTCTCCCATGGGTGCAGGGCCCAAGCACTTGGGCCATCCTCCACTGCACTCCCTGGCCACAGCAGAGAGCTGGTCTGGAAGAGGGGCAACCGGACAGAATCCGGCGCCCTGACCGGGACTAGAACCCGGTGTGCTGGTGCCGCAAGGCGGAGGATTAGCCTAGTGAGCCGTGGCGCTGGCCGTGTTTCTTATATCCTTTCAACAGTTCAGTTCTTCCTGTAATTTGTACACCCATAGGATATGTAGGTATGATGCACATGTTTGTAACTTGGTATAAAAAATAAAAAATATTGAGAAATTAGACTGGTGCTAATGTATCTGATGCCTATTATGACCAAGACACAGAGTTTTGGATTAATAGGCAATGAAGTATAAAACAAGCTCATTGGTGTGAGAATGCCCGGTTTTGCTGGACTGGCATTGTGGCATAGTGAGTTAAGTTGCTGCCTGCAGCACTGGCATCTCATGGACACGGGTTGGAGTCCCAGCCACTACACTTCTGATCCAGCTCCCTGCTAATGCACCTGGGAAAGCAGAAGATGGCCCAAGTACTTGGGCTTTGGCACTCATGTGGGAGACCTGGAAGATTGCTGGGCTTCAGATTGGTCCAGCTCTGGCCATTCTAGCCATTTGGGGACTGAAGCAGTGGATGGAAAACCTCCCTCTCTCTATCTCTCCCATTCTCTCTCTCTCTAGCTCTATCTGCTTTTCAAATACATAAATAAATATTTAAAAAGCAGCAGAGAGAATGCCTGGTTTCTAATGCATCTCCTGAGGTATTTCTGAACAATCTATGTACACTAGGGAAAAAGGCTGAGGTCTGATGCTGAAACAGGAATCTGAATTTTATCTATCTTATCTGTTTTCTCTGGGAACTAAGCTACACCTACTTCAGCAGATAAAATGGGACTTATACCTGGAGTTATCCCATGGTCATGGAACCCCCAGGAAAAAAATTATGATACATGACAATCCAGAAACCATCAAACACTCAGCAGTTACTCACATAGTCTGCAGACCTCATAGTTTAGCTGTTGCTCAGTTTGTATTTGAGTTTTGTAAGGTGCTTACATACAATCTTACATTCAAGATATGTATTATATCACTTATGCCATATTTATAAAGAACTCTGGTACTGTGTGTCTGTTTCCCAATCTACCCAGGATGGGTCACAGGTACTCGATACACATTTACTGGGGGCAAGTGGCTCTCATATCTAGGACACTCTTTCATGATCTAAATGATGCAGCTGATTCATTAATAAAGTGTTCTAAGATTTGTTGAACAGATCTCTTCTTAGCTTTATTATCCTTCTACTTTTCTTTATGACAGGCCCATAAATTTTATTTTTCCAGGTTAAAACACTATGAGAAATTATAGGCAATAATCTTGTGTTATATGTAGTAGTGTATCTACCACTAGGATGTGTGTGTGTGTGTGTGTGTGTATGCGTATGTGTGTTTATGATAAAGCCTGATTTTTTTCATTTACAAAGGTAGAAAGAAGGCAGATGTTCTGTATGACTGAACATAATCATAATTAAAAAATTCGGTACTCTGGTCTCTCTTTGTCTTGGAATGAACTGGATTTAAAACCAAGGTTGACTATTAGATTTATCTGCTGATCAAAACATTGTTGAATGAATCACTTGCCTTCAGCTTAACTGAATTTAGTGGATAGAGGAAAGTGGCCAACACTATGAGGATTTACTGTCTCAAACGACAGCTCTTTTACCTTTTCAAAGGTGTTGTGTGGTGGTGGGTGGTCTGGATATTTGTTCAAGGTAATTGGAGATGGTTTAATTTCTGTATGCAAACTTTTCAATTCTCTGAATCTGAATAATTTCAGAAAATTGCCTAAGAGTAGAAAGAATGGTAACTGTGAAGATAACTGGCTCTGTCACTTGTACTCTCTCCTGGCAGGGAGCTCCAATAAACTAGTTCCAGTAAATGAGGTGGATTGGAACATCTGTGGGTTAGATCTCAGGAACTTCCAGGAAGCTATTAGTTGACTGGTGGGGGATTCTCCCAATAAAATAAATATCCCTTAAAAGTTATTAGTCTTTTCATGAAATAGTACCAGGTGAAGTAATTCTATTTATAGATCCTCAGAATGTGGCCAGACACTGTTTCTGAGGTTGTCACAAATATACAGGGAAAAAATATTTGCCTTGCAAGAGCTGTTGCTTTGATATGCACCATATTTGATGCCCTAATTGGGCCCTTTAGGAAACTGATATGACCAATGATTAGTCTTACCAGCATTTCAGTTTGTCTGCCAGAGACTCATAGCATGTTCTTTTCTGATAAATTTGTTATTATTGGAACACAAGACACACACAGACAAGAGTAAAAGTCCTAAGTGTACACTTTCATAAATTTCTACAAAGTAAGCACTCTCATGAAAATGATACCTAGACCAAGCTAGAAAGCACAATTGGGTCCCTGTTGGCCTCTCTTGTATCCCATCCCAGCCATTGCTTTGAGGAAGGGTGACCACTGTTGCCATTCACTTTACCTAGTTTTGAATTTCATATAATTGTACATACCTTTTTGTGTTTGACTTCCTAATATTTTTGTGAGACTCATCTCATCCATTATGTTGTATGTATCAAGAGGTCATTCTTTTCATTGCTGTATAGTATTCCAACACAACACAGTTTTACCTCCAATAAAATAAACATATTAGAATAAAATAAACATTTATTAGAAGTTATTATTTTCATGAACTTACAAAGTGAAATAGAATGGTCTAATGCTGATGGATGTTGCTTCCAATTTGGAGCTATTATGGATAAAATTGCTACTAACATTCTTACAGATATTTCTATTGAGAATATACCTAGGAGTGGAATTTTTGTATCATAATATATGCATACATTAACCTTAATAAATAAACAAAAGAATTTTCTGAGGTGGTTGTCTGCATTTGCATTTCCTTCTGCATATGTGTACAAGGGTTCCTGCTGGTCCACATCCTTACCAACAAACACCAACTGGCATTAGTTTTGCTGTCTGGTGTGCAGTAATATCTCACTGTAGCTTTAATTTGCAGTTCTGCAATAATAACTGACAGCAAATATTTGGATATTGATCATTTGGGTATTCTGTTTTGTAAAACATTTGTTCAAGTCTATTACCCATTTAAAACATGTATTTTATCTCTTTTGCTTGTAGACTTGGAAGAGCTTCCTTGTGTTTTATGAAGTCCTTTCTCATGTATATGTGTTAAAAATACCTTCTTCCACGTAATATCTTCATTTCCTTATCTTAATGTCATCTTTTGGTGACATGAGTTCTTAATTCAATCTTTTATCTTGAGGTCTGAGGTTTTTGTGCTTACCCCAAGGGAATACAGATGTTCTCCTATTAGCTTCCAGAAACTTTATCGTTTGATTCTATACATGTGTAAGTCTTCCAACTTTCTTTTTCTTGAGAATTTCCTTGGTAATTTTTGTTCTGTTGGGTTTGCTTGTCCATTTTGATCCTTCAGATTCAGTATGTGAATTTCTGTGAGAGGTGAGTGTTTGGCACAGCTGTTAACACACTGCTTGTGGCACATATATCCCACATCAGAGTGTCTGGTTTGGGTCCTGGCTATACTATTGTTTTCTTTTTCCTTTCCTTTTCCTTTTCCTTTTCCTTTTCCTTTTCCTTTCCTTTCCTTCCCCTTCCCCTTCCCCTTCCCCTTCCCCTTCCTTTAGATTTGTTTATTTATTTGAAAGGCGGAGTGACACACAGAGAAGGACAGAAAGCCAGAGAGAGGAAGAGAGAGTTCTTGTATCTTCTGGTTCACTCCTGAAATGGATGTAACAGCCTGGGCTGGGCAAGGCTGAAGCCAGAATTGGGAACTCCATCTGGGTCTACCAGTTGGGTGGCAGGTACCCAAGTAGTTGAGCTACTTGGATCAGTTGCCTCCCCAGAAGCACCAGCAGGAAGTTGGATCAGAAGCAGAACAGCTGGGATCCCCACTGGCACTTGATATGGGATGCCAGCATCACAGGAGGCAGCTTAACCTGTTGTGCCATGCTGTCCCCTGGCTACACTACTTCTGAATCAGCTTCCTGCTAAAACCCATCCTGGGAAACAGCAGGTGCTGGCAGATGGAAAATCTCTCTCTGGCTCTAGCTTTCCCTCGCCCCAGCCTCTCTCCCCCTCTCTCTCCCCCTTTATCACTGTGCTTTTCAAACGAAGTACAAATAAATTTCCACAAAAATCAGCTAAGAATTATGATTGGAATTGCACTGATCATTTGAAGAGAATTTATATCTCACTATATTGAGTTTTCCAATCTGTGTAGGATGACTATTTAATTTTTCTCAGTGACATTTTATAGTTATTTGAGTTTATAATATATCTCCACACCTTATTAATATCTAATGTAAATTCTATATTTTAATGCATTTTATGTTTGTATCCTAACATCTCCCATTTACCATATCCATATTTTTTGTAAATTTTTGTGTCACTCTTAATGAAAGCACTTTACAGGCCATAAAATTTACTTTTTTATTGTACACAGTCCCAGGAGTTTGACACATGTAGCCATTTAACTGTCCACAATAGAAATACAGAATATTGCCATTGCCCTAAATGCCCTAGATGGTTCCCATTTCCTTTATAATTACTATTCTTCCTCATCCCAGCCCTAGCACCTACTGGTATGGTTATTTTTTTAAAAGATATTTATTTGAGAGGTAGAGTTATAGACAGTGAGAGTGAGAGACAGAGAGAGGTCTTCCTTCTGCTGGTTCCCTCCCCAAATGCAACAGTAGTTGGAGCTGGGCTGATCTCAAGCCAGGAGCTTCTTCTGGGTCTCCTACCTGGGTGCAGGGGCTCAAGCACTTGGGTCATCTTCTACTGCTTCCTAGGCCATAGTACAGAGCTGGATTGGAAGAGGAGCATCTGGGACTAGAACTGGTGCCCATATGGGATGCTGGCACCGGAGGTGGAGGATTACCCCGCTACGGCACAGCACCAGCCCCCTGGTTTTTAAAAATAGTTCTTTTCCAGACTGTCACCTGAATAGTTATTCATTAGACTATAAATTCTTTTTTGTAGAGCTTCTTTCACATATATGATATTTTTCACTCATGTTGTTGCTTGTATCAATATTTCATTCCTCATCATTACAGCCCAGTGTTTCATTGTTGTGGATGTGCCAAAATTCACTGGTTAATGGACATAATTTAAAGTATTTGGGGATTTTGAATAAATCTGCTATATACATTCTAAGAGGCTTTATATAGACATATGTTTTCATTTTTCTTGCAAAAGCATGTATTTGGTAAAGATCTTGTGTCGAGAATAATATAAAACACTCAATACTCAATAATAAGGAGACAAATAATTCAGTTTGAAGGTGGGCAAATGATTTGGTCCCATCAAAATATGTAGAGAGAAATAAGCACATGAAAAGATACTCACTGTTGCTAGTCATTAGAAAAGTGAAAACTAAGGCCATTGCCGTGGCTCAATAGGCTAATCCTCCGCCTGCGGTACCAGCACACTGGGTTCTAGTCCTGGTCAGGGCGCCGGATTCTGTCCTGGTTGCCCCTCTTCCAGGCCAGCTCTCTGCTATGGCCCAGGAAGGCAGTGGAGGATGGCCCAAGTGCTTGGGCCCTGCACCCGCATGGGAGACCAGGAGAAGCACCTGGCTCCTGGCTTTGGATCAGGGTGGTGCGCCGGCTGCAGCGCACCGACCGCGGCGGCCATTGGAAGGTGAACCAACGGCAAAAGGAAGACCTTTCTCTCTGTCTTTCTCTCTCACTGTCCACTCTGCCTGTCAAAAAAAAAAATAAGTGAAAACTAAAAAAAAAGATACTATAGCTAATATTTTAGTCAAATTAAAATATAAAAATGACAAAATTAAGTTCTCGTGAGGATATGCAGCAATGAAATTTCACACCTTGCTGGTAGAAACACAGAATATTGCAAACTGTTTGGTTTCATGAAATTATACCACAAGATAATATTTTTTCTATAATTAATAGTCACTTTATTCACCTGCACATTTCCAATTTCCATCACTTCTCATTCTTCTGTGTTGCTATATGGTAATATTTCTCTTTTGCTAGAACAGCTCTCTGTAGGACTTCATTTAGTGAATGTCTGCTGGTGACAAATTCTAATTGTAGTTGTCTTTATTATTTTTAACATTTATTTAATAAATATAAATTTCCAAAGTGCAGCTTTTGTATTATAGTGTCCCCCCCGCCCCATAAACTCCCACCCGAAACTCTTCCTGTACAGGTTCCTGCTAATGCACCTGGGAAGTCAGCAGGAGATGGTCCATGTACTTGGACCTCTGCACCCATATGGGTGATTTGGATGGAATTCCTGGCTCCTGGTTTTGCCCTGGCCCAGCCCCAGCCATTGTGGCTATTTAGGAAATAAGCCAACAGATGGAAGATTCTCTCTCTCTGCCTTCCAAATAAATAAATAAATCTTTAAAAAAAGGTCAGACACACATCTCATTGTTATGGTATTGTTTGCCACAGATTCTGAGCCTCCTGAAAAAAGGTGTTTCATTCATATTCTAAGTATTTTTTCATATTTCTTCTTATAAAAGGAAGAAAATGCAAAATAAATGTTGATGTTGTGATTGTATAGGAAAATATTTGGTGGATTTATTCCTCCATGAGTATATGCCTATTGTCATAGGAACTCCAGTTTTGCTTAACTGAATATCCCTTGGAGATTGAGAATTATGGATTTTCTAAATGAGGAAGACATGGAATATAGGGCTTGCCTGAAGGGCTTTTTGAGGGTGGAATCATGCAGTTGACTGACTTCTCAAACGCTGAAGCTTTTCCTCTTCCATCACATAGTCCTGATCAAGTCTCTATTACTGCCTTTGGGTTATATGCAGTACATCTTCACTTTTACATATTGTGGGGCTCATGTGGAGAACTTAACAGACCAGGATAAGATGTGAGCAGGCTGCTTTGGTTAACATACTAAGACTAAGAAAGAAAAGATGCACAGTTTTTGACTAAGTGATACAGCTGTTGTTAACCTCAGCCCCATGTGTTTGTATCCTAGAGTCCGGGATTAATCATGTAAACTAACCTCAATGAACCGGTGTTTCTTGTTCTAAGTTGTTTTCATTAGGGGAAGAAAGGAAAGGGTGCTATAGAAACAAGGAGAGAAAAAATAAATTATATCCAGCTTGGTTGGCTTAACAAAGCATGCTATTTCTTGGGATGGCCCAGAATGTCCTATGTGCAAAGTAGAGGACCATTTCTTTGAGTGCACGTTGTCTAATCTAGCTTCCTTAAAGTTGGATCAGTTGTGTGGTGTAATTACAGTTTTATCAGTGAAAGGTTCTTATTTCCTTGTCTTGTTATTTGTATGTGTTTGATGGAATACAAGGAAACCTGAAAAAATAGTATGGTTTATGAGAGTTTTGCTTAACTGGTTTCAACCAACATTGTACCTTGTGTTCATCTCTATGTCTGTTCTTTCTATTGGCATACTCATGGGCTCTTTCCTTAGCATTTCATTGTATTTGTGGGGATCTGAACCCAGGATTAGCCAGAAAGCCCCCTTTAGAAACAAATGAAATCTTTGCCAAGCACCTATATTCCTGTTACTGTTTGTTCCCTGAATCCAAACAGTTTGCAGTTAAGTATTATTACTACAAGGAGATTCTATTGTTTCCTTTATCTTTTATTGAACTTGTTTTTCTCTTTCTCCTGCTTGTTTTTGTTGTCAACTGAAAATTCTTGATATCAGTTATTTCCAAGAGTTTGGTTTTGGTGTTTGGGTGCGATTCATTGCCTGTCAGAGTTCAGTTACTGAGTGGAGGCAGGATGTATCATGATTGTGTATCAAAAAGGATTTTATTTCCAAGAAATAACCTTAATATGGGTTAGAATTACTTAAGTTTTTTATTTTTCATTTTATTTGAAAGGTTCTCAGGCACACACACACACACACACACACAGAGAGAGAGAGAAAGAGAAACAGAGACAGAGATCTTCCACTCACTTCCCAAATGCCTACAATAGCCAGCACTGGGCCAGGCTAAGCCAGGAGGCTGGAACTCAATACAGGTTTCCCCTGTGGGTGGCAGGGACCCAAGTACTCCAGCCATCATCTGCTGCCTCCTGGAGTACGCACCAACCAAAAGCTGGAATTGAGAATGGAGCTGACACTGGAACTGGGCAGTCTGATATGGGATATGGGAGTCCCAAATGGTGCCTTAACCATTGCACCAAATGTTCATTCCCACCAAATTACTTATATTTGAGTAGGATGCCACATTAGGATATGAATTACTCTTAGGGAAGCATGTAAAATTTATATCAAGAATTATGAAAACTTTTCAACTCAAGATGTATTTTATAGTTTTATGGGCGTAAAATATTAGACATATATATTTACACATATATGCACATACCTATATAAATATTTATGTGTATAACATGTATGCATACTCTCATATACATAATACATTGTTGAAAACTTTGAAATCATTTAAAGATTTTTTTCAGTCATTAATCCTCTTGGCTTATTATAGTGAATTTCATCAAAACTAGCTCATCCAGGACTTCTGTTAATGTCAGATGTACCTTTAGGATTAAATTTAGACTCAGCCTTTCCCAAAATACATCAGTTTGTCTTCTGTTCTGAGAAAGGATCATCTACTTAGTCAACTTTGGCAACAAAAATACCCTGCACAGACTTGAGAATGTTCCAGGTGAATTAATTTAACTGGGAGGGTTGTGGGTATGTATGTGCTAGAGTAGAAAGGCATAGCAAGACAGACCAAGGAAGCTAAGGGAAGTTTATGAGAAAAAAGTGAGAGGTGTGAACCTTTGAATGCATTCTTTTTTTTTTAATTTTTTTTTTTTTTGATAGGCAGAGTGGACAGTGAGAGAGAGAGAGACAGAGAGAAAGCTCTTCCTTTGCTGTTGGTTCACCCTCCAATGGCCGCTGCAGCTGGCGCACAGCGCTGATCCGAAGGCAGGAGCCAGGTACTTCTCCTGGTCTCCCATGGGGTGCAGGGCCCAAGCACTTGGGCCATCCTCCACTGCACTCCCTGGCCACAGCAGAGAGCTGGCCTGGAAGAGGGGTAACCGGGATAGAATCTGGCGCCCCAACCGGGACTAGAACCCGGTGTGCCGGCGCCACAAGGCGGAGAATTAGCCTAGTGAGCCGCGGCACCGGCCAGAATGCATTCTTATGAGAAGATTTCAGTCTTTGGAATTAGAGAGATCTGTGTAGGGAGTGAACTTTCCACCTGCAATGTGAATGATTTTAGATAAGTGCCACTGTGTGCCAGTGCCTTTGTTTCTACATCATCATCATGTGGCTCATCACAGCCACATATTGGAAAAATGAAGATGAAGAAGGTGGTAGAGAAAACAGAAATGGAAGCTAAATCTAGTGAAAGAAAGAAAGAGCCGGCGCCGCGGCTCACTAGGCTAATCCTCCGCCTGCGGCACCTGGCACCCCGGGGTTCTAGTCCCAGTAGGGGCGCCGGATTCTGTCCTGGTTGCTCCTCTTCCAGGCCAGCTCTCTGCTGTGGCCCAGGAAGGCAGTGGAAGATGGCCCAAGTGCTTGGGCCCTGCACCCACATGGGAGACCAGGAGAAGCACCTGGCTCCTGGCTTTGGATCGGCGCGGTGTGCCGGCCCCAGCATGCCGCTGGAGTGGCCACTGGGTGGTGAACCAATGGAAATGGAAGACCTTTCTCTCTGTCTCTCTCTCTGACTGTCCACTGTGCCTGTCAAAAAAAAAAAAAAAAAAAAAAAGAAGAAATAAGAAGCCAACAATTAGAAGATGATAAAGATGAAGTGGAAGTTTGAGACAGTTAGGGACTTGGTGAGTGAAGCACAGTGCTTGGCATGAACACTTGATACATGAGTGTTGCTGTTCTGCTGCAATTATATTGCTTCCTGCACATAGCCACCTTGATTCTGAACACAGTCTGATCTGAAACATTATTTTTTTTTCCTGACAGGCAGAGTTAGACAGTGAGAGAGAGAGACAGAGAGAAAGGTCTTCCTTCCATTGATTCACCCCCTCAAATGGCCGCCACGGCTGGCGCTGCGCTGATCCGAAGCCAGGAGCCAGGAGCCAGGAGCCAAGTGCTTCCTCCTGGTCTCCCATGCCGGTGCAGGGCCCAAGCACCTGGGCCATCCTCCACTGCCTTCCTGGGCCACAGCAGAGAGCTGGGCTGGAAGAGGAGCAACTGGTACGGAACCGGCACCCCAACCAGGACTAGAACCCAGGGTACTGGCTCCACAGGTGGAGGATTAGCCTAGTGAGCTGCGGCGCTGGCCTGATCTGAAACATTATTATAACTTCTGAATATTTTGACACTGAACTTTTTTTTACGTTATTTCTTCAAAATCCTCAAAATCAGGATTATTTAAAGGCTGTCTTTGAAAGAGAAATTGACTGGAATTTCAGCCTACATTAAATAATGATTCCAACAAGAATATCTTAAACAAGTAAATAAATAAACTAATGAAACACAGTAATACTCTTCTATTAGAATAAAGAGAATACCATAGAAAGCCAATGAAACTCTTTTTATGTCTCTATTTTGTGTGATTTAAAAATTTTCAGGGTTACTTGATGTTATGGTAATTTCCTAGAATTTGTTTCATCCTCTCATTTTATAATCTTATTTTTAGTTGAAAGAAGAAAAGTTGTACATATTTTGGGGTTTTCATATGATCTTTTGGTACATGTATGTGTTATGCAGTGATCAAGCCATGATGATTGCTATGGCTGTCACCGCAAACATTATTTCTATGCAACAAGAACATTCAGAATCTCTTTCAGCTATTTTGGAATATGCAATATATAATTATTAATTGTAGTCATTCTGCTGCACAATGGAATACCATAACTCCTATCTAACTAGGAAGTTAAAGCCATCCTTTGAGCTTTGAGCAATTTTCTTGAGGTATAAGATATTTTCCTTATTAATATTTCCATAATTCTAAACAATGGGGGCATGGTACAATTAAATTAAAAAAGTACACAGTTGTGAGGGAGTTGTGCTTGTGTTTAAGAAAAAAAAAATCAGTCTGTTATTGAGTAGAAGACATTAGTATGGAGGCAAACAATAAAGTGGATGAAGTGGCCAAGGGGAAAGTTAGCTTACAATGACCTCTTGTGCAGCCAGTCACAACAGGGACTGATGCAGTAACAGACTCTGCAGGAAACATTATAAAAGCCCAGATGGCTCAAGTTTACGTGTTTACAGAAACACTGGGAAAGGGAGTTAACACTGCAAGTGCCACTCAGTGAACTTAAAGATCTTAAGTTTTGAGGATGAGAAGAATGTTGGAAAGGAGTGAAGCAGGGAGAAAAGAAAAATGAGAAAGAAGGAGTAAGGGGAATGAGATTAAAAGATGATGAAACTGAGTCTGGTGCCATGGCTCACTTGGTTAATGCTCTGCGTGCGGCGCCGGCATCCCATATGGGCACCGGGTTCTAGTTCTGGGTGCTCCTTTTCCAGTCCAGCTCTCTGCTGTGACCTAGGAAGGCAGTGGAGGATGGCCCAAGTGCTTGGGCCCCTGCACCACATGGGAGACCAGGAGGAAGCACCTGGCTCCTGGTTTCGGATCAGCGTAGCTGTGGCTGTAGCGGCCATTTTGGGGGTGAACCAACAGAAGGAAGACCTTTCTCTCTGTCTCTCTCACTGTCTAACTCTATCTGTCAAAAAAAAAAAATGATGATGAAACTGAAAATCATGATGAAATGATGAAGTAAAATGAAGCCAAAGAGTGGGGAAGGAAGGTGAAAATGGAATATGGAAATAACAATTACAACTGGTAGAAGTTGTAGATTTCCTAGTAACTAATGCCTCAGTTTTAATTCTTTTGTGCGGTGTTAGAAGCAAATAGCTTAGGGAAAAACAGAAAGGAAGTATTTTATGTAAGTTCAACTTTGCATTACTGCAATGGGCAGGACAGAACCAGGTTTCCATGGTAAATTGATTTATTTGCACAACAATGGTGATTTTTGTGGTCTAATTGGAATAGCTTCCTCTGCAAGGTGGTTTTCTGTGAGTCTGTGACAAAAGCATTAACAAATGCAACAAACAACTACTATAACAAGCAAAGTATTTATGAGTGACATTGCCATGTTGCATAATGGCCTTTCTTTTAAATTGTTGGAGTCAAAATAATTATCAAAGAATGAAGAGAGCAACTAAAACCTTGAAGACAAAGAAAAGGAATTCTGGTCCTTATAAACCTAATAATCACACCAATCAGTTTAATCTTACAAGAGAACTTCCCAACAGTGGCATTATTAATGTTTTAGGCTGAGAAATTCTTTATTGTGGGGTTTTCTCTGTACTGTAGGATGTGTGGCATCCCTGGCCCCTACAAACTGGAGCCCAGCAGCGGTTCCTACCCCCAGATTTCAGATTTTTGGTCCACTGATTAAGTTACTGTGTAGGATGCCTACATTCCATATTGGAGTGCCTGGGTTGCAGTCCTGGTTCCACTTCTGATTCAAGATTCCTGATGTTGCATCTGGGAGGAAGTAGGCTATGGCTGTAGTGGTTGGGTCTTTGCAACCCATGTGGGAGACTTGCATTGGATTCCCAACTCCTGGGATTGTCTGGACCAGCTCCAGTTGTTGCAGGTGTTTGGGAGCTGACATGTAGCATCCTCTTCCTCATGGGAAAAGTGAGGTCTGTATCATTGTGTCATGTTTTGGGTTCCTCAAGAAGCAGGCTCTGGGACAAATACCTGAGTACAAGAAGTTTCTTTGGGAGGTATTCCCAGAAATCCTTAATTGGGGAAGCAATAAAAGAGAAGGGGAGGCAACCACTAAATATATGTTGTGCATCAGACAGTTCTCTGTGTTAAAATGAATTTGAATGCTATTGGGAGCTCAGAGAACCAGAGGACCACAGGTGCCTCAATGCGATCCAACCTGAGGGATGTGGCTGAGGTATGTGTGCACCAGTTCCTACCAGTCATTGAGGAGGGGTTGACCCACTATGAGGATGAGGCAGACTAGTAACAGCTCCCCAAAATGTTCATATCCTAATCCCTGAGACATGTAATTTTCTACTTTGCACAGAAAAGGAGATTTTGCAGAGGTGTTCTTTTCCCACTGAAGACCAGATGCTCATTTTAATTACATTCTCATAACGATGGATATCAGAGAAAGACATTGTCAGTAAGGCTTGTTTTCATCAAGCTCTCAGCAGGAAACATAATAGTATCCTCAAATGAAGGAGTTAAGGAGACTTTACTGGAGGCCTGCTTACAAAGTTATAAACGGTTAATGACAACCAATGGAGTTATCATTAGGGCATTGTTACCATCTAGGTATAAAGGGACAGGGGAAAGAAATTATCTGGACAGAAAGGGTCTGTAGCTGTAGATGTGCTTGTGTTCATGGGAGAGGAGCCACCCACCAGAAAATATGGGCTTTGACAGGGGAATGAAGCCACTGCCAACCAAAGCCTGGAGTGCAAGAGTTAGAGGAAAATATTCTGATTTTGCTCTGTTCTTTCCCACCCCTCTTACTCCATGAGTCTCTTGTGTGGTGTCTCCTATTGTGCAAACCCAAGCAAGCCATTGTGAGTGTTCACAGAGGTGAGCTTCCTGGGATGCAGAGCAGTGTGGAGGTGGCAACATCATGTATTCAGAGGGGCTGAGGGAGAATGTCCAGTTCATAATTCCCTTGAGCAACACTCATGGTATAGTAACTGTAATTCCTCCAGCAATCAAAAACATTATTTAAAATATTTTAAAAAAATTATTTTATTTTGAGATATAGATATATAGATAGATAGTTGGATGTAGTGAAAATAAGGAGAAAAAGAGCATGCTTCCATTTGCTGGCTCACCCGCACAAATGCTTGTAACAGCTGGAGTTGGACCAGGCTGAAGCTGAGAGTTGGGAACTCAATCCAGGTGTCCCACATGGGTGGCAGGGACTCAACTACCTAGACCTGACCTGCTCCCTCCCAGAGTGTGTATTAGTTGGAAGCTGAAATCTGGAACAGAATTAGTACTCGAACCCAGGCACTCTGTCTGATGTGGGATATGGGAATCAGTGACTTAATTGGTATTGCAAATGTCCACCCCTAAAATGATTTTGAATGACACATTGATTGTGATCCTTCAGAAAGAATCCATAATGAAGCTGAACTGTTGAGAGAGAGAGAGAGAGAGAGAGAGAGAGAGAGAGGTAGATGTTTTCTATATAATTGGATGATAAATGAAATGCTTTGGGGTGGGAGGGTGTCTCTGAACCGTCTTCATATAAAGATATGAAAGCACTTTGAAGGCCTTTCCCTGTACATAATTGCTTTGACAGCTTAAATAACCATTATCCATTTTTTCTAGGACAAATATACTCTCAAAGACCTGCCCTTCCTTGTTTGTCCAGAAATGAATGTAATAGAATTCTTCCTTTAAAAAATTGTGTTTGAATGCATTTTTTCTTATCCACTTGGCTTTCCCAAGCCCAATCTGAGCAGGCACAGGGGTTTCTGCTGCCACATGTTTGCCCATGGTTTGTCCATTCTGAATATGACAACAGCCATTATGTAAGAAAACCATAGAGGGTCTGATTTCTCACTTGATCTTGTGTATTATTTCTTCTCCTTTGTGTTAGCTCTTCTGCACCTGTGTTTGAGTTAACTCTTGGCTCTGAGGACATTTAGGGGATGATTAGAATATTTAAAAAGCAGTGAGTAAACAGATCTTGTAATTAGTTGATTGCCCGTGTAGCCAGACAGAAAAGATTGTTGTATTGTTACAGGAGCTCAGAGTAAGCACTTCGCTTCTGAGAACCTAATAAACTTCCACTTTTTCAGGCCTGACCTGGTCATTTGGCATCAGAGACCACGAGGTCATGCCCAATACAAAAAGCTTCCTCTAGAACCTTTGTTGGAGGTATTTTGTTTTGAATGGGGCAAGTATAAGCTGGTGGATTTAGGTATTAAGAGAAGACTTGAGGAATAGCTTGGGCAGGACAGATGAGGTGGTGTTTTCTTTTAATTGTCTATCGGGATGTGAGGCCTCCTGCTCCCACTAGCTAGGACAATAAAGAGGGAGAAATAGGAAGAGAGGCTGGTTAAAGAGAACGTCTGAGAATGAGAAAGCAAGTGAGCCAGAAATTCAGGTATAGATGGAATAAGTGGAATAAACATCTGTGTTTATTCTTTGGCATTTGCCCATCACAATCTTAAATGACTCTTTTTCAGTGCTGCACTGTTCTCTAAGCTTCTCTTACCACAGTGCAACCACCTGCATGGTCATTGTTTAACTTCCTATCTTCTTCTCCTAGACCAGGCTTCCAATAGAACTTTCTTTGAGCATGGAATGTTTATGCATTTGAACTCTGGCTATTTGACACTTGAAATATGACTCATGTAATGTTGGACTGAAATTTCAGTTTAATTTAATTTATAGTAAAATGGCCACATTTGGCTGGGTGTTACTTTATCGACCCCAGGGTTCTATTCTATAAGCTTTGAGAAGGTAGAGACCACAGAGCCTACCATTGTTTGCCTAAATAATAGTAGGAAATCCAGAGATATCTGTTATATGTAGGACAGACAGCAGGAGGGGAGAAAGGGAAGGAGGAGGATGGGGGAGGGTAGAGGAATCTCACAAGCAGGTGAATGGATGGCAGAGTTTTTGGAAGGATGGGGCTGCAGAAGGTGTTCCTGTTGTATAAGTAAAGCCTGAAAGCGCTCATACTAATCAGTTGAGATTTTAGAGGACTGAATCTCAGTTTAAACATTCCTTTAACTCTCTTTCTTTGGGGTCTCATTTCTCTGAGCTTTTGGACATGATGCAGTTGAGTGGTGTTGAACTCTGAGCAGATGCTTAAAGTCATTCCAACCGTTTAGTGGCTTACATGGGGTATCCCCTGCAAAGACAAAACACCAGGAATGCAGGTGGCTCTGCCACCTTGTGACTGTGAGACATTATCCACAATTTGTCTCTTTGTATAGTGGATCAATGAGCTCGTAGCTAAGCTCCCTTCCAGTTCCAGGGTTGTAAATGTGTGTCAGGGCAGTTGTTGGCCTTTGGGAAGACAGAGTCATTTCACATAATGTTATTTCTAAAATGACAGTTGTCTGCTCTCCCTGACTAGTGAGTAGGGCTTTCCATTCAGATGCAGCCTTCAGCTGGGTATTATAAACTGAAGAGCTGGTGAAAATGTTGTTACTTGGAAAAGGAATTCTTGATGACCAAAACTTGCAGTAGCGTTTTCTTTTTTAAGTAGCAGCTAAAACTGTTTTAGAAGCATTGGCTTGACGGTATAAAAAAACCACTGACTCATTTAAGTTATTGTAACTGCTGAGTTCAATATTTACAAGGCCAAATTTAAAGGCCTTCATTACTAATGAGAGCCTCCAAAGGAGATGAATCATTTATTTTATCTCTCATAAAGATAATTTTGTCTTACAAAAGATAAGATAATCTGCTAATTAAATTTTATAGTCGAATCAGTACTTTTATTTATTTTAATTAATTAATTTATTTTTGAAAGGCAGAGTGGACAGTGAGAGAGAGAGAGACAGAGAGAAAGGTCTTCCTTTGTCGTTGGTTCACCCTCCAATGGCCGCCGCGGCCAGCGCGCTGCAGCCGGCGCACCGCACTGATCCGATGGCAGGAGCCAGGTACTTCTCCTGGTCTCCCATGGGGTGCAGGGCCCAAGCACTTGGGCCATCCTCCACTGCACTCCCTGGTCACAGCAGAGAGCTGGCCTGGAAGAGGGGCAACCGGGACAGAATCTGGCGCCCCGACCGGGACTAGAACCTGGTGTGCTGGCGCCGCTAGGCGGAGGATTAGCCTAGTGAGCCGCGGCGCCGGCCGAATCAGTACTTTTAAAAAGTAATATATATACAGCAAGAGAAAAGACATAAGCAAGAGTTCAACAATTGTTCTACCTCACTGATTACTGTGTTTAATTATTTGGTATTTTTTCTATTCATGTTCCTTTTATATATTATCATTTAGATTATGTAGTGCAAATATATACAATGTGTATATATTATTTATATTTTAATGATAAATCATAAAATATTTCAAATCTATAAACAAAATAATACATCTCACATTACATATTTATTGTCAAGACATCAGAGAAAACATCTTCCTTATTTCAGACTTTTTTTGCTTTTATATAATAAGATGCTATTAATATTACCCCAAATTCATCCTATTTCTTCTCTTCCTTCCTGAAATTGTTCTTTGTTCCTATCCATGTTTTCCTGCCTTTTCTTACAAATGTACAATTCCACAATTCTTGGTATTATCTTTTTTTTTTTATATATTTTTGCAGGTTAGTTTCAGTTTCCTTTATTGGTAGAGGAAAGTGCTTCAGTATTTTATTGAAAGAAATCAATGAATACTATTGTGATAAAAATACTTCAAAAGTAGACTGTACCTACTGTGTTATAGAATCATAAAGTTCACAAATGATCACTAGAAGATCAGAACAGTAACAATGAATTGTGCAAGTGAATCAAAGCAGAGACTTAGAACAGAAGGACCATGCCGCTGTCTATGCATCAGCTGCATAATAAGCAGTTCATCATGACCTGACATATTTCCTGTTGGATTTTTGATATGCCATTTAAAAAGTAAAAGTCACGTTTGCTACTCATACAGTCCAAAATTGCTATATCATCAGAATCTAAAAATGTATGACTACATTTACTCTTTTTTGATATTGTCTTGTATGTTTAAAATGTGCATGAATGCTGTTATCTACAATGTGCATTTTTTATTAATTTTAAAGTTTTTTATATGTGTCCATGTTGGTATACAACACCAATTTCACATCCATTTTTACTCTTATATAGCATTCAATTTTTTTGTATAATCCAGTTACTTATCTATTTGCTTGTGATGTTAATTAGTTGATACTGCAGTTTTCACTATTATGGCAATTTTCCAATGAACAGCCTTTACACAGTTATTTGTGAATACACAAAGATTTTTTTTCAGGGTAGACACGTAGATCAGAAACATCTTCAGGGGCTGGTGCTGTGGCGCAGTGGGTTAACGCCCTAGCCTGAAGCACCGGGATCCCATATGGGTGCCAGTTCGAGACCCAGCTACTACTCTTCCAATCCAGCTCTCTGCTGTGGCCTGAGAAAGCAGTAGAAGATGGCCCAAGTGGGAGACCCGGAAGAAGCTCCTGGCTACAGATTGGTGCAGCTCTGGCCGTTGCAGCCAATTGGGGAGTGAATTATTGGATGGAAGACCTCTCTCTCTCTCTCTCTCTCTCTCTTTTTCTTTCTTTCTCTCTCTCTGCCTCTCCTCTCTCTGTGTAACTCTGACTTTCAAATAAATAAATCTTTTTTTTTTTTAACAAGAAACATCTTCAAATGTAATAGGTATTGCCCAATTAGTCTGCCAAGTAATACAGCTAAGGTACACCACTGCCAGCAGTGTGAGTCTTGTTTCCTTATTTTCACCAAAACTGATACTTTCAGTCTTTTGAAGGTGATTACTTGGATGGGTATAAAGTGATATGTCATTGTTGTTTTAATCTGTTTTTCACTTTCACTGATTCCTGGTGAGTTTGAAAAATCCTAATATTTTTATTGGTCACTTGAATTTTACCTTTCTTTGTTCCTGGCCTTATTGTTCTTATTGATTGGAGAAGTCTTTGTGTCAGTTTATTATAATCTTAAGAATCTGGGTATTTATGAAAGTATTATATTTACTCATGTAGGCTTTATTAATATTTAGTGGCAATTCAATAACATGAACATGGTAAAATTTCATCAAAAGCTTAAGATTCTAGGGTGACTTTAGGGTTGTGTTTCAGGAATATGAAATCCAAGCTGATATTCCTTTTTTTTTTTTAAAAAAAAGAATGTAGAAAGTGCTACACACAGAGTTTAGAGCTGGAAACAGTACCATGGGAGACTGCAAAAGATCAATTTATGTCATCATTATCTCTCCCAACAATGTTTCTGTTTTATACCTTGAAGCAAAATTGACAATTGAGAAAACATTCCTATCGGGATTTCTTTTGAAAGTACTGTTTGGATGGGGTTGGTGTCATGGCTCACTTGGTTAATCCTACGCCTGCGACGCCAGCATCCTATATGGGCACCGGGTTCTAGTCCCAGTTGCTTTTCTTCCAGTCCAGCTCTCTGCTGTGGCCTGAGAAGGCAGTGGAGGATGGCCCAAGTGCTTGGGTCCCTGCACCCGTGTGGGAGACCAGGAAGAAGCACCTGGCTCCTGGCTTCGGATCGGTGCAGCGTGCCGGCCGTAGCGGCCATTTGGGGGGTGAACCAACTGAAGGAAGACCTTTCTCTCTGTCTCTCTCTCTCACCATCTAACTCTATTTGTCAAATAAATACTTAAAAAAAAAAGAAAGTACTCTTTGGGTCCACAGATCCCAAAACCAGACTTCTAGAGAAGCCTGGAAGGTGGTGTGGAATTCTTACATGAAAAACAAAATCATCTTATCTATTAGACCATTTGCAAAAATATGAATGTTTATGGTTAAAGGGTTTTTAAAACTATTTTCCAGATATTTGAAAATCAAACTCATGGTTCTATGGCTATTATCTGCATTCTATTTGCCCTTCATGCAGTCTCTTCCCCCATTCTGTTCACACTGGATTTTCCTTCTGGTAATCTGCATAAACGCTTCTCCTGGTTACTTCCAGGAAGGCAGAACTGGTGACAGATTAGAGCAGTGTTAGGTGGACGCAGACTCCTGAAGGTTTTGAAATCTTTCAGGCTGGGGATGGATTCTATCACTTTCCATCTACACGGGCTTGTTACTGACCTCCCAGGATCTTTCTTTTCTTTTTTTTTTTTTTTTTCTTTTTCTTTTTTTTTTTGACAGGCAGAGTGGACAGTGAGAGAGAGAGAGAGAGAGACAGAAAGGTCTTTCTTTGCTGCTGGTTCACCCTCCAATGGCCGCCGTGGCTGGCGCGCTGCGGCAGGCGCACTGCACTGATCCGAAGTCAGGAGCCAGGTGTTTCTCCTGGTCTCCCATGGGGTGCTGGGCCCAAGCGCTTGGGCCATCCTCCACTGCCTTCCCAGGCCACAGCAGAGAACTGGCCTGGAAGAGGGGCGACTGGGCCAGGATCTTTCTTAACTGTAAAATAGTGGTATGAGAATTGCCATAGTCTGTCACAAGCTAAGTGCCGCTTGAGTTAGGTCCTACAGTGTCTCATCCATTAGAGCTCCTACAGGAATCAGTTAGGAATAGTGGGTGGACAGGATTTAAGTGGTGCGTAACTGAGATTTCATTATGCAGAAAGATTTCAACTGTTTTACCTTTCAAAGAGGGCATTGTTTGCAACCCTCAAGTGTTCCAAATAGTTTAGGGTTTAATACCTTCAAGCATAAACACGTCTTTAAAAAATTTATGCATCATATATGGAATCATTCTAAAATATACATTTTGTTACTCTGTGTTTTAAAGCAAAACATACTTACATTATTTAATCTTTTCTTCCTGAATCAAGAAAATCATTATACATTTAATTTTTATATCTTGTCATATGTAGTAATGCTCTTGGAGTCTGTTAACTTACAGATATCTGTGCTGGCCTGGTTGGATCCTTTGTCTGCCTTTAAAGTTTTCTTTTGCTTTTATTTGTCTTCTGATGTGCTGTCAAACATGTTACAAATATTCATAAAGTGAAAGTAATTAGGCTCTGGGTAAAGGCCCAACAGTTTCTCATAAAGGATCAAGCAGCTGTACTCAAAATGTGTTGAGTATCTAGTAAATGACAGGCATCATGCTAACTGGTCACTAAAAAAGCTTTACAAAACCTCAATCCCCAACAACCCAAATACTGTTGAATTATAACACTTACTGGGGATAGTTGGTGTGTAATTTCTTCTGAAAGCATTGAGAGGCCTGTTCTCAGCATTTGCCAAGTATTCCTTCTCAGTTCCTGATTCTCTGCTGCATTCTCACTATTTGGAGTCAACGCATAGTTAAACTTCTGAAGGGTTGGTGAACCTTCCACGGATGAAGTGGTGGTTGCAGAATAAACAGGAGAAGAGAACGTGCCGGGAGTTGGTGGCCACACCACTGCTTTGCAAGACTCCACAAGGCTTTCTTCTGGTTTGGTGTTTAAATATCTCATTTTGATGACATATTTTAAAATAAAATGATTTTGTGAAATGGAACCCTTTTTAAAAAAGATTTATTTCTTTACTTGAAAGAGTAATTCAAAGAAGGAGAGGCATAAATATCTTCCATTTTCTGATTCACTCCCCCAAATGACTGCAACATCCAGGTCTGGGCCAGGCCAAAGCCAAGAGCCAGGAACTCCATTCTGGTTCCCATATAGATTGCAGGGGCCTAAGCAATTGGGCCGTCTTTTGCTGCTTTCCCCATTATGTTGTTGTGTTAGCAGGGAACTGGATTGGAAATGGAACGACTGGTACTTGAACCAGCACTCTGATATGGGATGCCAGTGTTCCACATGACAGCTTAATCTGTGGTGTTACAATGCTGGCCCCATGAAACTGAACTTTAATCTCTATCTCCTATTCCAAAGACATAATAGTCAGTATTACTTAAGCATTGAAAAGATGCAGGTGCACTGAGACAGAAAGGAGGGAAGCACAAGCAATCTGAGACTGGAGCTAGGGGTGCATTGTACTCTTGGTCTGGAAGTAAGTATAGGGAGGTCAGGAATTTGATTTCCAGGGTTGAGTGGTTTGAGCCCTGACTCCTGGGGTTGGATAGGTTTAGCACCCATTTATATTTATCTCCTTGTATTAAACTGGTGGTGGGATAGGTATTCCTCTGCTATGAAGAAAGCTTCAAGGGCTGGGATCAGTGCTTACATCTAAAACTTTTGTTACTCTGAGAGAGAGAGAGAGAGAGAGAGAGAGAGAGAGAGAGAGACTGATTTACAATCCGGGCTGGGCTAAACTTTTTGCTGGCTCAGAAAATCTATAGTTTTCTAGAATGAGAGAACACAGCAACTAACAGATTACATAATTTTGGATCCAGTAGTCGTCATAGGGGACTGCAGGGAGGCAAAGTCAAAACCATCTGCCAGAGAGAGAAGCAAGCTTCCCCCATGAACAGCAGCTCTTTTCAGTTCTGGGATTTTCCTGAAATTTCCTACTGAAATTCTCATGTTCTGGGAGCACTGTCAGTCTTGGGCAAATCTTGATAATCAAGTATCCTCACCTCTTCTAGCCCTCAAAAGAAACCAGAAAATAAAAATGCTGAGTCACATGAAAATAACCAGTACCAAACAATGAATCGATGTCAACAAAATGCAAAGGGTTTTAAAAAAGCTTAAATTCTATGTCAATGAAACTGTTATTTGAAAGTATGAAATTAGCGTTTTTCTTTTTTTAAAGATTTATTTATTTTATTTGAAACTCAGAGTTACACAGAGAGAGAAGGAGAGGCAGAGAGAGAGAGAGGGGGGGGGGTCTTCCATCCACTGGTTCACTCCCCAGTTGGCCAGAACTGTGCCAATCCGAAGCCAGGAGCAGGAGCTTCTTTCGAGTCTCCTATGCAGGTGCAGGGGCCCAAGGACTTGGGCCATCTTCTACTGCTTTCTCAGGCCATAACAGAGAGCTGGATCGGAAGTGGAGCAGCCGGGACTAGTACTGGCACACATATGGGGTGCCGGCACTGCAGGCAGTGGCTTTACCTGCTATGCCACAGTGCCAGCCCCTTAGCAAATTTTCAAATGTGCAAAATACCGAGAGTTTATCAGTCACATCCCTTCAATCACATCATTAAGCTAAGAATTCTATACCAAGCTAACTATTCTTCAAACACAAGTGTTAAATGAGTGTATTTTCAGATGTGCCAAGAGAGTGTATGTAACCACCCAGAATCCTTCAATGAAGATATTGCCTAATAAAAAGAAAGGGGCCTACATTGTGCCATAGTAGGTTAAGCTGCTGCTTGTGATGCTTGCATTCCATATAGAATGCTGGTTTGAGTCCCGGTTCTCTTCTTCTAGTCCAACTTCCTGCTAATGTGCCTAGGAAGGCAGTGGATGATGACCAAAGTACTTGGGCTACTGCTACCCGTGTGAGAGACCAGGATGAAATTACTGGCTTCTGGCTTTGACTTGGTCTGCACCTGGCTGTTGAGGGTATTTGGGGAGTGAACCTCTCTCCCTCTATCTGTGTCACTCTGCCTTTAAATCAATCAATCAATCTTTTAAAAATTAAGAGTAAAATATTAAAGAGCAACTGATGTATTGGTAAATATTGACTGTAAGAAAAGTAATCACTAATTTATTTTTAATGGTAGAACTAAAATTCTAAAACCAAACAAAAAAACCCCCAAAACAACAACAACAAAAAGCAGAACAAAGAGGGGAGAGAGGATTCCAGAGGAGAGGTACTTAAGTTATTTTTTTTACAGTTTTTTTAAAAATTTTTTTAACTTTTATTTAATGAGTATAAATTTCCAAAGTACAGCTTATGGATTACAGTGGCTTCCCTCCCCCCCATAACTTCCCTCCCACCCGCAACCCTCCCCTTTCCTGCTCCCTCTCCCCTTTCATTCACATCAAGAATCATTTTTTATTCTCTTTATATACAGAAGATCAGTTTAGCATATATTAAGTAAAGATTTCAACAGTTTGCACCCACACAGAAACACAAAGTGAACAATACTGTTTGAGTACTAGTTATAGCATTAAATCTCAATGTACAGCACATTAAACACAGAGATCCTACATGAGGAGTAAGTGCACAGTGACTCCTGTTGTTGTCTTAACAATTTGACACTCTTGTTTATGGCATCAGTAATCACCCTAGGCTCTTGTCATGAGTTGCCAAGGCTATGGAAGCCTTTTGAGTTCACTGACTCTGATCATATTTAGACAAGGTCGTAGTCAGAGTGGAAGTTCTCTCCTCCCTTCAGAGAAAGGTACCTCCTTCTTTGATGACCTGTTCTTTCCACTGGGATCTCACTAGCTCTCACTAGCAGAGATCTTTCATTTAGTTGTTGTTTAGTTGCTGTGTTTATGTATAATAACTTAAGTTATTATACATAAAAATATGTTCCAGTTTGTGATATTGTTGAAATCTTAAATAGCTATTTGCTTTGTATTCAGAAAAGTTCTTTAAAACTTAAGTGCTTGACCTTTCCATTTTCTTTTAAGCAAAATAAATTTTAGAGATGACAGATATGTTATCAGTACATTTCCAGTCAGGGTGGGAAAGGCAAGTGGGAAAGGCAACCATGGAAGACTTTGGACAACTTTAAAAATATATTTACCTGTTTATTTGAAAGGCCGAGTTAACAGAAAGAGGGAGAGACAGGGAGAGAAAGAGAGAGAGAGAGAGAGAGAGAGAGAGAAAGAGAGAGAGAGAGAGAAAGAGAGAGAGAGAAAGAGATTGATTCCATCCATTGGTTCCCACCCCAAATAGCTGCAATGGCCAGGGCTGGGCCAGGCCCAAACCAGGAGCTAGGAACTCCTTGTGGTTCTCCCAAGTGGGTGCAGGGGCCCAAGGACTTAGGCTATTCTCCTCTGCTTTCCCAGGCGCATTAGCAGGGAGTTGGATTGGAAGTGGAGCAACTGGGACTTGAACTGGTGCCCATTTGGGAAGCTGATGTTGCTTAACATCAGTGGCTCACACCACTGCAGCACAAAAATGGTCCAAGATTTTGGACAACTTTTACACTCATTGAGTTCTTTGTAATATGACCTTAGGGTTTTAGTCAATGTAGAATTCCTAGAAAGCTTGGCACACATATTAATATGTTAGCACATATTTCAATAGCAAATTCTAGTTTAGCTTATTTATTTCTAGGGAGTATCCAAACTTCTTGCTGTTTTCTTTAGTATCAATAATTGAGAATTGGCTGTAGTGCTTTTCTCCAAAGAACTTAAGAAAGGGAAGTTTAGAAGAGGCATGTCCACACTGTGACAGAGGGACTCATTGATTACCAACATAGTTTCATATATTTTGATGCCATCACCATCTTTAAGTTGCCTGGTGTGTTAAACTGAAAGTTTCCATTTAAATTAAATGAACAAGGGCTTAAATTGTTCTTTTTCCTTCTTTGCCGTATTTGTGCAGTTGAATACAGATAGTTTCTTATTCTGATTTGTCCTGTTTCTTAATCTCCAACTACCAAAAGAAATATATTTCCTACAAAATAGGTTTCAGACTCCAGAGCTTGGGTGTTAAGGTTTTTTTTTCTAATGATAGGGAAGTAGTAGTTTTGTGAGGAAACTAGTTAGGAGAAAGGAAGAGACCAAGTCAAGTGACAATTGGAAGGAAGTAATTGCTTTTGCATGATTTTTTTTAAAAGATTTATTTTATTTTTATTTGAAAGACAGAGTTACAGAGAGAGGTAGAGACAGAGAGAGGTATTCCATCTGCTGATTCACTCCCCAGATAGCCACAACAGCCGGAGCTGCGTCGATCCAAATGCAGGAGCCAGGAGCTTCCTCCAGGTCTCCCATGCGGGTGCGGGGGCCCAAGGAATTGGGCCATCCTCCACTGCCCTCCCAGGCTACAGCAGAGAGCTGAATTGGAAGAGGAGCAGCCAGGACCAGAACCAGTACCCATATGGGATACCGACGCCTCAGGCCAGGGCTTTAACCTGCTGTGCCACAGTGCCGGCACCTTGCATGATGGTTTTGAACCTACTTTGTTAAGTGATTTCTGGCATGATACATGATTTTCCTATTTGATATCCTCAAAGAAAACATATGCAAATAAATCAAGAAAAAAACTGTGGGAGTGCAACTGGGCTCATTCATTCATTCATTCATTATGGATTTATAAACATACACACATATGTATATATAATGCCTACCGATAATGTGTAAGTACATTTATTAAATCTTTTTTATTTCTCTCTTTCTCCTGATAATACTATGCTGTACTAACTTCTGTAGAGGATAAAAGAAATAATATAAAGTTCCTAATCTCAAGAGCTTATTTTATGGTAGGAGAGAAAAGGATATGTCAACATACCACTACTTAAGCAAAAAATAAAATACGATGATATAATACAAGTGATGACACAGGCAGCATGTGATTTAGAGTTGAAACAGCAATACTGTACAAATAAGCATGCTTTTGAAAGTTACTGAAAAGAAGAAGCAATGGGGGTTAGAGATATTTGAGGAGGTTATGAAGGAAGGAGGGGAATTATCAGGGGGACAATTGGTGAGAGAACATATGTGAGGCATAAATGGCCTCTGTGTGCTTGGGAATGAAGCCTGAGTCTGGCTGCGGCAATTGAAAGTGGTAGGAACATTACTGGAAAGGGAAGTTGGGCACAAATGGCCAAGAATCTTAAAGGTTGTCTGGTGAGTAATCCTTGAACATTACTTGAGCAGCAAAGTGACACAATAAGATTATATTTATTTGGAAACTGATTATTGAATGGAGTGGAGTGGAAGAGATTATCCAAGGCAAGGCCAATTGCAGTTTGTCCAAATAAGAACTTAAAAGAGCCTGACCTACAGATACCACAGCACTAATAGAGAAAAGAAACATCCAGAAAGAAGTAAGGAGACAAAAATTGACAGGTCTGAGTTAAAACCAAGAAATGATGGGTAAAAAGGAGGAGGCAGAATCATAGATGACTCTGGAGTTTGCAAACCTATGTGAGCTGATTTCACCAAGGAAAGGCCTAGTTTGATGTAGTGAATAACATCCTAGTTATAAACTAGTGGAAAATATTCTTTAGCAACATAGGGTGGTGCAGTTCACTTTACAATGACCTCTTAAGGATTTGTACACGAGGCAAGTGTACCTTGGATACACTGAGTCAGAACCTCAAGGTTTATAAACTGATTCTTAGGCATCAGCTATTTTTGGGAAAATTTCATACAACTTCAAAATACTTCATACTACCTTAACAAAAAGAATTTGGTTACTCCTTTGAATGATTTCTCCAAAGCACCCCCTTCCAATAAAACTTTCAGTGATTCAAAGGTTTTTCAACTATATTGTTCAATCTCTACTAGTTCATGGTGGCTTTTGAGTATTTGAATGTGGCTAAGTATTTGAATGTGCAACTAAAGAACTTAAGTTTAAATTTTAGTTAATGTCCAGTGGCTACCATATTGGAAAGTGCAATACCAAAGGATCTCTGAGTTAGCATGTGTGATAATAAATGCATGTATTATATATTAAATCTTTTGCATATTTGAAATCTGAACTTCCTTTGGCAACAAATATTATTACTTGGAAAAAATTGTCCATTTATCAAGTCCACAAATATTTATTTATCAGCTATCTTCATCTAGGGTTGGTGCTGGCCATGGTGGTGGAAACACATTCATGATCCTGCCCTCATGTGGCCCACAAGGAGGGAAGACATGATAAAAGAATCACACAATTGCTAACTGAGATGGATTAAATAAAGATAATGTTTTGGCAAAGATTATGCTTTTTAAAAAAATTCTGGCACAAATTGGAGTTGGTGTGGAGGTGGGAGATAAAGGCTGCCTGAGAAGTCAGCATTTCAACTGAAACCTGAGTTATGAGCAGGAATTAGCTAAGAAAAGAGTATCAAGAGTAAATATGGGAGTATTTCTAGCAGAGGGCAGACTTGATATGTCCCAGAGCATGCTGTACCTAAGGAATTAAGGAACTAAGCCCTAGAGTGGATGTAGAATACATATGACTTATCTTTATCTCAGGGAAGCAAAGTAGAGTCTGTCTTAGGTTAAATGGTAGTGATGTGAATGATTTCTTTACAATTTTCTGCTTTTCCTTGTGTGTGGGTAACCATCCATAGACAAACAGGTATTCAAATATGGAAGTTGATATTAAAATATGGAAGTTTTGAGTGATACATTGAATAATTGTTCCCAATCTGCATTGCTGCTCTGTTGTAGAATTACATGGTCAGTCATTATGCTATAGAACATTATAGTATTTCCCTATAGAGTAGGTGGAGTATATTTCTCCCCTCCCTTGTTGCAGAATTCATGGACACATGACTTGTTTTTGCCAAAGGAATGGGAGTCATTGTGATATGAGCAAAGGGTATAAGTGTGCTGGCATGATTCGGCTGATTTGGCTTGGCGTCTTAGGTTTCTGCCATCCTTCACGAAGAGAACCTGTCCTTTGCAGTTGCTGCTTAATCATGAAGTGGAAACTTAAACCCAACTAGCAGCCTAGAGCTAAGTACTGCTAATCCAAGATGAGATCAGATCAGCACCAGTCATTAGAGTGAAACAAAGGCACTAATTGTTGGAAGCCACAGAGCTCTTTGGGCTATTTGTGACGCAGCATAATTGCAACAGAAATCTGACTAATAACACAGAGGGATGCTCTTTATCTTCACTAGCTGATTGACTAATTGTATAGAAAAAATAGTCTCAACTGGTATTTGGATATTTTGTCTTTATTTCTTTTTCTTTGTTATAACAATTTCAGGAATGGAAAGTAGATGAAGAATTTAGGGTTGAGTGTGTAGTGAGGGACATTTGAAACAAACAGCATCTCAACAAGTTTTGTTTAAATGACGATCATTCTGATTTAATCACTTTAGAATGATTTGAGAATAATGGGGGAAGGGAGAACATATATGACATGCTTTCCCAATCTAAGAGTTCTCATTCATTTAACAAAGCCGAAGATACATAGTGGGGATATGAGAGACAGAACTCTTCTCTTAATATATTTTACAGCATAGTAGGGAAAATGAGCCATGAAACAAATAGTTAAGATAAGGAGTAATTAGTATTACAATGGTGTGAAAGGGCTCAGGGCATCACTCAAATGCCATACTAACAGAATTTTTTTTCTTTTAAATATGACAACATAGTGAATGGTATATCTTAAGTTATTGCAATGACTTTACCTTCTGCTTATTTTTTTCTCAATACAATTTTGCTGCTTCCCTTGGTTCTTAGAAGCTTGAAAGTCTTGGTCTCCAGATCCTTACCTATATTCACACATAATTTTTTTTTGGCTGAAACATTTGATGTTACTTTGGTTTATGCTTAATAATGTTTATACCATAGTTTCCCTTAACTCAAGAAAAAAAATAGTGTTTGTTTAAATATTCCTTCATCCTTCTCTGAACCCATTAAAATGAGAGTGAAGACTGGAGTTGTGGTGCAACAGTTTAGATGCCCACATCCTGCATGAGTACTGGTTGGAGTTCTCCTAACAAAGCAAGTGGAACCCATACTCTGCATTTTAAAAAGTGTTACTGTGATTCCATTCCGTTGAATGGACAGTTTAATTCTCTATGACATAATTGGTCAAGAGTCTGCTTTTCAGTCACACACAGTTTTGAGTCTTTGTTAATTTTTTTCTCTTATGTCAGCTGTTCACACACTATTCCTTAGAGTTTAGGAATTTGAGCAAAGAATTGTTTTTTAAGGTTTTGTATGAGTATAGACCTTTGATAAATGTTGACATAAAATAGTGGTGAAAGGAAATGAAATAAATACTTACTAATATCCTATTGAATTATAAGCTAATGATGGAAGAGGGGAAATAAGAGAGTCAAAGTAATTTGTTAACTATTTTTAATTTTTCACAAGATTCCCTTAGGGGATCTCTGTTGTCTTGTTACCTGTAGAATTGGGTGTAGATTTGTGGAAGTAGGAAGAAATACCCACGTCTTAGAACAACTTTTTATGTGAAAACATCTGGTTTCCCTGTCTTCTTTAATCATTATACAAAGAGATGGCATCAAGAGGCTAGAATGGACCCATTCATCCTTTTAAGCAGTCTACAGTTTGGTCTTGCTTTTATGCCTAATCTGACAATTCTTAATTGAGCATTTATATCATTCACATTTAAAAGTGATTATCAATATTATTATATTAAATTCTACTCTCTTGCTGTTTCCTGTTTTTCCAATTGTTGTCTTTAAGTTTCCTCTTTTTGTTTTGGTTTCTTTTAGAGTAACTGGATATTTTTACTATTCCATTTTGTATCCTGCTTGGCTTATTATGATTTATTTTTAATACATTTTTGCGGTTGCCATAGGATTTATAATGTGCATTTTTAATCGGTATGCACCTACCTTCAAATAATATCATGCCACTTCAGATATAGAGTGTATATAAATAGGATATTCCCAATTCATCCCTCATAAAGGAATGAAGACATGCTAATATTGTCACATTTTACTTTTTCATGCAGTTTAAGTGCATGTACATTATCACTATTTTTACATTTGGAAGTTTTCTTTCACAGCAATTACAGGAAAGAAAATAAATGGTCATACCTTCATTTTATTTCATTTCTAGACTTTTCTTCATTTAGGTTAAATTTTTTAATATTTTCTCCTTCCTCATATTTATTTATTTTCCTCCTTTTAATACCTATTTTTATTGTAGAGTAGGTCTGATGGTGAAGAATTCCCTTAGCTTTTGTTTTCTGAGAACTTTTTTTTCCTCCTTGCCTTTTGAAAGATATTTTTGCTGGGTATAGAATTCTGGTTTTACAGGCTTATTTTTTGGTACTTCAAAGATATCACTCCATTGTCTTCTTGTTGAATGATACCTGAAGAGAAAACTTATCCTTATTCATTTGTAGATAATGTGTGTTTTCCTCAGCCTGAATTCAAGATTTTCCTTTTACACTTGGTTTTCAGCAATCTGAATCTAATTTACCTAACAAATCATGTATGTTTGTGTATGTGTGTGTTCATATATGAATTGATAGTTGTCTTCTATTCACCAATTTGCTTGCCAAATATCTAAAATGATTGGGACCAAAATAAGGATCTGTGAATGCAATCCAAGTCTTTCACATTGGTGTCAGGAACCTTATTTATCAGATCATCATTACTGTATGTCAGGGTCTACATTAACAGGAATCAGGAATCAGGAACCAGGATTGGGACTCAAAGTCAAATACTCTGATGTGGGATATAGAAATCTTAACTGTTAGGTTAGATGCCCGCTACCACAGCAAAACATTTGTGGAACTTTACAAGCTGTTTCTGAACCTTATGTGGAAGAGCCAGATGCCAAGATTAGAGATTCTTAAAGAATATAAATAAGATGGTCATGGATGGGGTAGGTTGGGGGAAGTTGCCTTTCAACATATCAATATTTACTTTAGAGCTAAATACTCTAGAAAGTGGTATGTGTAAGGGTAACTGTCGCTCCCCCTCTTTGTGGAGGAACGACACAGGACCCTGCGCTGTTCTTTTGTCTGCTCGGCCCTTCCCGGGTTTGCTGCTGGTTCTTCCCGGGTTGGCTACCGTCCCTTCCACCTCCGTGGAAGGGCGGTTCCCCCTAGCCACTTTCCCCACTTCCGCGGGGGAGCGGCACACCGCCGGCCGGCTCTCTCGGGAGCTGCACAGGTGTTCCTTCAGATAGATGTTCACCTTAGATGTTCCTGGTGCATGTTGTCTCTCTCCTCCTTTATAGTCCTCTTCCACCAATCCCAACTCTGCTACCCACACGCCAAGTATGCTGATCTCCTCCAATCAGGAGCAAGATCAGCTCCTGCAGCTCAGTCAATCAAATTGGTGAGAGGCAGCTGCGTAGAAGTTGTTACTCCCTTCTCAGCGCCATATTGTGGGAGAGCAGATGCATAGAATAAGTCTTAATTCCAGTAACTTAGTGTAGTCCGAGTTGCTCCCCACAGGTAACCAAGAAGAAAAAATGAAAACAATGGAGAACAATTTGTATAATCCTTTCTATTACAGAGTTTCCAATGGAGATCAGTGTGAAAAGGATCAATCATTCACTTGATACTGAGGGAATTGGCTATCCATAAGGAAAAAGAAAATGAAATTGGATCTTAAAATTCACATCAAGCCTGCTTGCTTTGTTTATAGCTCCTGGAGCTTCCTAGGGAATATATTTTTTACAGTGACCATTGGAACAATGGCAAATACCATTATTTTTATACTGTAGGACGGGAAATTTTCAAAGAGATTCATGATAGAAAAGCCCTGTAAACAGAAACTGGTGGAAACTGGCAAAAAGTAGCAAGCTGATTCAGCAACTGAGCAGTTGCTTGTCATACACAGGGAGCATACAGATGATGGATTTAATTACCTGGTGATTCTTACTAATATTTTGGAATCCTAGTAATTGGAATCCTAAGTACATTTTCTTTCCTTTAAGGAAAGCTTAAGTGGCAGTGTTGCTGCTGGTTCGACAAGTGAAATCTGGCAAAGCCTATGAGAACATATGTAAACTGTAATTAAATTCTTCACATAAAGCTATACAATTCACTGATTAGAAAAAAATACTTAGCTACAAGTAAGCCATCATACTTTCTTCTACTGATAAGTATTGACTGGAGTTGGAAGAGTGAATTTTTTGCTTTTCTGGCTTGGTTGATGAATTTAAGTGACAAGTTGTTTTGTTGGATGATATTTTCAATGATCAAACCAGTTGTCCTAGTATCATTTACTAAAAATTAATATTTGCCCTGATGATTTAAAATGCTTCAATAGGTATTAAAGTTCTATGGTTAATTTGGTCTATTTCTGGATTCTCTACTCTATTCCATTTTCTATGGTATTCCTTTAAAAAGTGTGCCCAAAGTGTCCCACTCAAGAATCTTAGTGAGTAGTTTTAGAAATCAGCATCTCCCAGGTGATTTTGATGTCCATTCAGTTGCATGTTTCCAAAGTCCTCATGAACTTTAACACATTTGCCTCGCATTCAAGAAAGAAGGTTATCAGGAGACAAAATGGTAGATTGTGACCAACAACAATCATGGCAAGAGAAGGCATCCTAGAAGACATCCTAGAAGTACATGTTCTGGCTTCATTCAGAAAAACATGGATTAGTTAAACGAAATACTGTGAGATTTGGAACAAAGTGGTAGTCTGTATTCAAATATTCCTTCCTCCTTCTCTCCAGTAAGATGACAGTGAGGACTGGAGTTGTGGTGCAACAGTTTAGATGCCCGCATCCTTCATGAGTACTGGTTGGAGTCCTGCCTACTCCATTTCCAATCCAATTTCCTGCTAATATGCCTGGGAAAGCAGTGGAAGATGCCCAAGTGCTTGGGCCTCTTCCATCCACCTGGGAGACTCTGATGGAGTTGTCAGCTCCTGGGTTTGGCCTGATCTAGTCCCAGCCATTGCAGCTATTTGGCAGTGAACCAGCATATAAAAATCTCTTTCTGTCCCTCTTTGTAACCATGTTTTTCAAATAAATCAACCTTTTAAAAAATGACAGTGAGAAATTAAACATTATGAATTTTAAAATTTGTTGAGAATGGATGGGGGAGTTATGTAGGAAGAGATAAGCAAATCAAAGATTTTGCTGATTTTTGGGAGACAGAAGATTATCTGGTATCTATGTTTGTCACCTATTACTGTATAACAAATTACTCCAATGGAAGTGGCTTAAAAGCAATAAATATTTGTTACCTCACCTGATTTCAAAGGGTTAGGAATTTGAGAGCAGCTTAACTAGGTGACTTGGACTTTTGATGTCTCATAAGTTATAGACAAGATGTTACTTGGGAATTAAATGAAAATGGAAGTTTTATTTAAAAAATATCTCATAAATGTGGCTAGGAAATTGGTTCTAGCTATTGCCAGGAAACCTCAATTTTCTTTCAGTGGCTCTGGAAAATGAACTTAACAAGATTGTACTCTAGGAGTTATACAGAAAATTGAGAGTGGGAAAGGGGAATCATTGTTAAGGAAAAACTTGTTATTAAAAGTAAATTACAGTCACTTTGACTAGTGAAATGGCATTGCTACATGCCATCTTGATGGGATTGAATTGGAATCCCCTGGCACATTTCTAACTCTACCGTTTGGGGCAAGTCCAATTGAGCATGGCCCAAACTGTACATCTCCTCCCTCTCTTATTCCCACTCTTATATTTAACAGGGATTACTGTTCAGTTAGATTTAAACACCTAAGAATAATTGTGTGTTAATTAAAGAGTTCAACCAATAGTATTAAGTAGAACAAACAAACAAACAAAAAGTGATACAGTATTAAGTTGTTCATCGACAGCCAGGACAAGGGATGATCAAGTCACTGTTTCTCATAGTGTCCATTTCACTTCAACAGGTTTCCTTTTTGGTGCTCGGTTAGTTGTCACTGATCAGGGAGAACATATGATATTTGTCCCTTTGGGACTGGCTTATTTCACTCAGCATGATGTGTTCCAGATTCCTCCATTTTGTTACAAGTGAGCAGATTTCATTTTTTTTTTTACTGCTGTATAGTATTCTATAGAGTACATGTCCCATAATTTCTTTATCCAGTCTACTGTTGATGGGCATTTAGGTTGATTCCATGTCTTAGCTATTGTGAATTGAGCTGCAATAAACATTAAGGTGCAGATAGCTTTTTTATTTGCCAATTTAATTTCCTTTGAGTAAATTCCAAGGAGTGGGATGGCTGGGTTGTATGGTAGGGTTATATTCAGGTTTCTGAGGAATCTCCAAACTGACTTCCATAGTGACTTTACCAGTTTGCATTCCCACCAATAGTGGGTTAGTGTCCCTTTTTCCCCACATCCTCGCCAGCATCTGTTGTTGGTAGATTTCTGAATGTGAGCCATCTTAACCGGGGTGAGGTGAAATCTCATTGTGGTTTTGATTTGCATTTCCCTGATTACTAGTGATCCTGAACATTTTTTCATGTGTCTGTTGGCCATTTGGATTTCCTCTTTTGAAAAATGTCTATTGAGGTCCTTGGCCCATCTCTTAAGTGGGTTGTTTGTTTTGTTTTTGTGGAGTTTCTTGATCTTTTTGTAGATTCTGGTTATTAACCCTTTATCTGTTGCATAGTTTGCAAATATTTTTTCCCATTCTGTCGGTTGCCTCTTCACTTTCCTGTTTCTTTTGCTGTACAGAACTTCTCAATTTGATGTAATCCCAATTGTTAATTTTGGCTTTGACTGCCTGTGCTTCTGGGGTCTTTTCCAAGAAGTCTTTGCCTGTGCCTATATCTTGCAGGGTTTCTCCAATGTTCTCTAATAATTTGATGGTATCAGGTCATAGATTTAGATGTTTAATCCATGTTGAGTGGATTTTTTTGTAAGGTGTAAGGTAGGAGTCGTGCTTCATGCTTCTGTACGTGGAAATCCAGTTTTCCCAGCTCCATGTATTGAATAGACGGGCCTTGCTCCAGGAATTGGTTTTAGATCCTTGATCAAATATAAGTTGGCTGTAGATGTTTGGACTGATTTCTGGTGTTTCTATTCTGTTCCACTGGTCTATCCATCTGTTTCTGTACCAGTACCATGCTCTTTTGATTACATCTACCCTGTAGTATGTCCTGAAATCTGGTATTGTGATGTCTCCAGCTTTGTTTTTGTTGTACAGGATTGCTTTAGCTATTTCAGGTCTCCTGTGCCTCCATATGAATTTAAGCATCATTTTTTCCAGATCTGAGAAGAATGTCTTTAGTATTTTGATTGGTATCACATTGAATCTATAAATTGCTTTTGGGAGAATGGAGCTTTTGATGATGTTGATTCTTCTAATCCATGAGCATGGAAGATTTTTCCATTTTTTGGTATCCTTTTCTATTTCTTTCTTTAAGATTTTGTAATTCTCATTGTAGAGATCTTTAACGTCCTTGGTTAAGTTTATTCCAAGGTATTTGATTGTTTTTGTAGCTATTGTGAATGGGATTGATCTTAGAAGTTCTTTCTCAGCCATGGCATTGCCTGTGTATACAAAGGCTGTTGATTTTTTGTACAAGACTAGTGTCTGCTAATACTAACAGAATTAAAATGGAGAGAACAATCCAACATGGGAAGCAGGATACACAGCAGACTCATAAAATGGCAGATGTCCTAAACAGCAACTTGGCCTCAGAATCAGCTGTTAAGGCATTTGGATCTGGCTGAAGAGCCCAAGAGAGTAGTATAAGCATGGAAAGCTAAGACACTATGGCAAAAAAAAGACCTAAATGAAAGATCTCTGTGAGTGAGATCTCAGTGGAAAGAATGGGCCATCAAAGAAGGAGGTACCTTTCTCTGAAGGGAGGAGAAAACTTCCACTTTGACTATGGCCTTGTCTAAATAAGATCAGAGTTGGTGAAATCAAAAGGCTTCCATAGCCTTGGCAACTCATGACAAGCGCCTACCTAGGGTGATTACTGATGCCATAAACAAGAGTGTCAACTGTTAAGTCAACAATGGGAGTCACTGTGCACTTACTCCCCATGTAGGATCTCTGTCCTTAAGATGTTATACAATGTGAATTAATGCTATAACTAGTACTCAAATAGTACTTTACACTTTGTTTTTCTGTGTGGGTGCAAACTTTTGAGATCTTTACTTAGTATATACTAAATCTATCTTCTGTATATAAAGATAATTGAAAATGAATCTTGATGTGAATGGAATGGGAGAGGGAGTGGGAGATGGGAGGGTTGCGGGTGGGAGGGAAGTTATGGGGGGGCACTGAAATCCAAAAGCTGTACCTTGGAAATTTATATTTATTAAAGTTAAAAAAATAAAAAATTACAGTAACAACTGGAAGGTGAATGGATGGACAAAATGTCATGTATCCATACAATGGAAAACTGTTCACAAAACAGTAGTAAAGAACTACAAACATGTACAACATGGAGGATGAACGTCAAAACACGTGAATGAAAGCAGTCAGACATGATCATCTATTGCATGATTCCATCTTTATGAAATACCCAGAAAAGTCAAACAGAGTAGTGGCTGCAGGTCTCTGCTAATGCTCCTGAGAAAGCAATGGAAGATGGCCCAAGAGATAGCATTATTTGTGCCACCATTTGAAACAGATTTTTAAAACACACTTTTAATTTTTGTTGATTACAAGTATAACACATTTCTATTATGAAAATTTTAGAAAATTGGATGTGTAATGGACATAAAAATTACCTATATTCTCTTTGCCCAAGATAACAATTTTAAATACCTTGTGTATCTGATTCCAGTTTTTCTTATATTTTAAAACAGACTTTAAATTTTAGACATTCTTGTAACCTTCAAGAAGTGAATTGAGAATTTTAATTTTTTAAGATGTCTTGAGAAAATCATCATGAATTATGTGGTATTATGTATTAAAATGTTAGCTAAATAGATACAAGGGTTGGATGTGAACTTTGAAAGAATGAGATTAGTGAAAGGAATATAAAATGACTGTTTCAACAGTGTTAAAGCAAATTTAATTGTCAGATGAGAGTTGCATAATTGGATTCCTCCTCCCTCCCAAATGGTAACATGGATATGAACCTTAGTCTTTAATTCAACTCAGTCATTTCACAGATGGGGAAACCAAGGCCCAACAGGCTTTTAAATTTTCAAGGCTGGCACAACAATGGAATCTCTCCTCACTCTACCCACATTCTTAACGTGAGCTTGTGGTAGGGCTAGAGGTGTGGGAAAGACGTGAGGGCCATGTGACAGAATTTCCTGCTATTCTCACACTGGGCACCCTGGCTGGACTCTCCAATATTTGTAGATGTTGCTACTTTTCTAGAGTAAATTTATTTTTTATTTTATTTTTAAAAAGCATTTATTTTATTTATTTGAAAGAGTTAGGGAGAGGGGCAGGGACAGAGAGAGGTCTTTCATTCACTAGTTCACTCCCGATTTGACCATAACAGCTGTAGCTGTGCCGATCCGAAGCTAGGAGCCAGGAGCTTCTTCCGGGTCTCCCATGTGGGTGCAGGGGCCCAAGGACTTGGGCCATCTTCTACTGCTTTCCCAGGCCATAGAAGAGAGCTGGATCGGAAGAGGAACAGCTGGGACTAGAACTGGCACCCATATGGAATGCCGGTGCTTCAGGCCAGGACTTTAACCTGTTGTGCCACAGCACTGGCCCCTCTAGGGTAAATTTAGAGCTTTGCAAAAATAGGATCACTTTAGCTTATTGCTTCTTTTGCTCTTATTGTGTATTGCCTTTCCAGGTAAGCTAATCTCTCTTCTTTACCTTCCTGCATTAATCTCAATTTGGAATCAATAGTATAGTCAGATGGTGCGTAGCTGTTAATAAGCCTTTAGGAGTCATGAGAATGACATCATAACATTTCTTCATGGGTGAGATATCTTGAGATTGCTATTTGAGAAAATAATAGTGCTTGTCATATATTTCCTCTAAATAAATCTGTCTTTAATAGCCAAAGTCCCTGTTTTCCTCACTTCTGTTTATTTTCAGTCACTCAAACTGACGCGTGCTGTCAATATCTTCTCACTGTAAGTATAAGCAGAAGTATTTAAAGAAAGCAGTATTGTTTTATTTGGGGTTAGCAATTTTCCAGGGCCCACTGGCAGAAGTACTTAGTTCTAAAGAAGTGCACGTGTTTGCTTTGTTCTAAATATAGGCTAAACAGAACGCAGCAGAGCCTCAGGCTTTACACCGAAGCATTTGGAATATTTAAAATCCAGGGAAGCAGTATCTCCTGCCCAGTGCTAAACAAATAAGCAGGTTTCTGCTAACTGCAGGAAACAAACTGATGGAGATCAGGTTTTCTTCTCAAACCTTTTGGTGTTTTTTTTGCACTTTTTCCTTTAAGGCTGTAAAGCCAAGGTTAGTCTCCAATGCTATAGCAACTCACGGCTATATTGGTAAATGGCAACCAGTGTGTGGTCCTATTGGACCACGGGGAAGGGCTGCGGTGTAATGGATGTGACTACTTTGAAAAAGCACATCATTAGGACTTTTTTCCTCTGAACTCTGCCCTTTAGAATATTTTTTGCATGGTTCTGGCATAATGCCAAAGAGCCTCTAATGCAAGTCTTTGGCCTTTGGATTACATTGCCAGTGAGAAAGGAAGATGCATATGTAACATGTGGTATTAATATTACTGAGTTTTGCTTTACAATGTTTCTCAAACTGGAAATTGTAGAGCCTTGTGGACTATGAACGTGGTTTAAAAGATATGCAAATTCTCTATCATGTATATATTTCAAATTTTAAGAATGACAAAGGAAAAATTAATACAAACATTCAGAACCCTTATGGAGAGTCACCTTCTATATTAGTTTGTTAGCACTACTGTAGCAAAATACCACAAACTGAATGGATTAACAGCTATTTACTGCCTCACTGTTGTGGAAGCTGAGTCCAAGAGCAAGTTGGCAACAGGGCTGGAGCTTTCTGAGAGCTGTAAGGGAGAATATCCCATGAATATCCCATGCCTTTCTTCTGGTTACTGGTGGGGTTTTGACAATTTTTGGCATTGTTTTGCTTGTGGATACCTTCATTTTCATATAGCATTCTCTCTTTCTCTCTCTCTCTCTCTGTGTGTGTGTGTGTGAGTGTGTGAATTTCCTTTTCTTTTAAGGAAATCAGTCATATTGTGTTAGGGATCACCCTAATGACCTTATCTCAACTTGAATGTCTGCAAATAAGGTCACTTCCAGGGTTACTGGAAATGAGGACTTCAGCATCTTTTGGAGAAACAAAATTCAACCCAGAGCATTTCTAAATAAATTTTACCAGACAGAGTTTATAATTGGGATGAAGGAAAATAGTACCATTTTAATTGTCCTGTATTCAAAAGAAAAAATAAAGATGTGACTTTATATTATTTGTAATATTCATGCATTGGTACTGAAGGAGAATAGACAATATTGTGTCAAGGTACTCTATGAAAAATTTATTTCATAGTAGTTACAATAAAGAGTAACTTTTGTTTTGTAGTAGAACAGACAATGGATCCTTAGTAACCTATATCTTAAAAGTCATATTTGTGAAATCTTTTAAAGTACCAATTCCTATGCATATCTACCTAGAATATGACTCAAGACTGAGGTTTGAATCTAGATGACTGGCAGCTAGTCTGGTGTATTAAGGGAAGAGCTTATGTTTTTCTTAAAGGATAAGTTAGATACAGAAAAAACATTTGGATGTTATGCTTAAATTAATGTAAAAAATAATTATTTATTAAAGACCTTGTTATGTCAGACATTACATAAAATGCTCTCTCCTCATCCACCCAAGTTATTATAATAACTTTGAAATATTTTTATCTAAACTCCAGTTTGTATTCTTCTGTTACATTTTAATATTTTATATTATTTTATATATTTTCTGACTTTACTGAAATCTCATGCAAGTAAGATGAACATTTCTCAGCATATCCTTGACTGTGAGTATTTGGAGCTCTTTTTCTCATTAAATCATGTATCACCTCTCCTGTTCATATAAAATGAAAGGACAGTGGAGTATGTCAGGTGTATACATCATGAGGCCCATTAATTTAGTTGGAAATGTAAACCTGCTGTCTGGCCAACTAGGCCTATGAGTCTTAATAGAGCCCTGTCTCCTGAGGGGTAGGCCTGTTGAGAAGCTCTGGGGAGCAATGGATCACACTAATGAAATTAGGTCACATAATAATTCACAAATTTAACCAAAAATCCCAGCAATGTTGATATTGGCATTCCCTACCCTAGAAGACAGATCAAAGAAAGTGTCTGCTCTCTACCACTGAAATTATTAGCTGGGAGTTTGTTTTCAGATGTTTAATGGGAAGTTGCATTTGTTTTCAAAGTTTTCAGGGTTCTCCACTGTGACACCATTGTTCCTTAGGCACATGGGAGAACTTCTCTAAGTAGGGAGAGCATTAAGATTTATTCAGCTAGAATTACTTCCTGGGAAACTTAAGAAGATGAAGTCTGACAGAAAAACCAGCCATTTTTAAAGAAGCTAATTTCTTTGAGGATTAGGTACTTACTATTGTTTATTGAACCATCTAGTTCCCTCCTCCCTCTGTCCAATCTTGTGCCATAAAATATTCCAAACTGTAAGGCAGGCTAGACGTAAATCAGGAATGAAATTGTAGTTAAGTGGTACAGCCAGCTTGTTTCCATTTGGGGATAGTCCTTGATTGAAAAATGGGCTTTGCAGTGTCATTTCAAAGATTTTGTTTTATTTTATGCTTTGACAAGTAAGTGCAAAGATCAGAAATTGCATATGCAATACAGTATTTCAAATTGCACCACTCCCAACCTGGCAAGTACACTAAAGCTGTTTCACATTGCTATTGGTGTGTCTAGAAACAAGCATCTTGAAGGAAATAATTTAGTGTAACCAAATAATTGTCTTATCCTAGCAATGCTTCTAGGATTGGAATTCTAGGAAGAAGGTTTGGTCATGTCAAAAGTTGCACAGCTCAAATAAAAGTGCTCTACAATAATCAAGAGAATGAGATATTGAGTTTAATCCTTACTTTGCTTTTCTTTCCTCTCTTCATTCTTCTCTTCCTTCTTAGTTGCTTGCTACTTATTTTAGTATTGAAGACAGGTATTTATTTTTATAATAATTTGGTAGTATATTGATTTTTATGGAATATATTGTTGAACTTAAAGTTTCTAAGTCAGGGAAATAGATATGTGGATTCTGAATGTTCCTTTTGCTGGCTGAAGTGAGGTGTTGCATGTATGAAGTTAAATACATATTCACCACACATGGTGGTTAATGCATTTCAGCCCATTACAACCCGACAGTGTGAAATTTGACTACTTAAACAATGAAAGGAAATGTGACTGAAGGTCTGATATCCCAATATGGCTTGGTGATCCCACATATTGAAGAGTTTAAGTCAAGACTATGCAAGTTGTCATTATGAGGTATATACCAATATCAAGTATGAATTTTGGCAATACAGCAGCAGGCGTAGCTGGGACCTTGACAAGATTTTATGATGTGTGCGTGTGTGTGTGTGTGTGTGTGTGTGTAAATCTACTTCTAGAAACATTCTAAATGGTGATGAATTTATAAAGACAACTGGAGAATAAATCAAGCTTAAAGAATGGACTTGGAAGTCAACATGGCCTGAGTCCAGATATTCTTCTTTGGGAAAGTCAGTGAACTTCTTTAAGCTCCAGTCTTCTCACATGTAAAATGTGGCTAAAATACCTAACAGGGAAGTTATGAATATTAAATTAAATTTAGCAGCCATGCCAGGGTCAGTACATGGCTCTAAGTAAATATTCATCTTACTTACATCTCTTACTCTTATTCTCTTATAATATTCCTTTATTCATCCTTTCCTCCTGCTTTACATTAATAGATTTATATATTATTTTTTAACTCGAACTTCCTTTTCTTTGAGAATGTAGTAAAAATTAAGTAACTATTTAGGAACTATGGCTGGTTAATGGAGGTTTTTGGGATTATGCTAACCTCTACCGATTTTCCAATGTGTAATAAAACACTTGAAGCACTGGTTCTGTGTTGATTTCTGGCATTCTCCAGGATGACATGGAATTTATAGAAAATTTATAGATTGAAAATAAGAGAAACAGAATAAATAAGTGAAGATGCAGAAATAAAAATGGAAAATTCAAACACAAATACATTCTACCAAAAAAAAAAAAACCACTATTGAACCTGCTTGAAATATGTTCCATGACAGGCTTTTGTGACTTTTATTATTGCATATAATAGTTGCTCTTCTAGTCTCTTTTCCCTAATGGATTCTAATCTTCATTCATTCATTCTACAACTATTTACTATTATGTGTCTATCATGGAAAACCATGTCCTAGTAAAGCAGAGATTCAACCATGCTTAAGGCAGATTCAGATCTGCTGTTCTGCTGTTGACACCATTAAAGGCTTGTGTGGAAAATCAAATGCTCAAAGTTAGTGAAACAAAATTTCATAAGGCTTAGCACATTCTAATCTACTGCAATTTATCTAGGTATTGTCATCTCAAAGCTGAGAGCTCTACTAATGGACCAATTGAGAATTTCTACTATCTGACACTTTCTTTGTGTCTCTTGTAGGAACTTACAAGTTTATCTTATGTTAATTTTTAGTTTTGCATTCTGTTTCTTACTGCACAGAAAAATGTCTCTGCGGAGTAGAAAAGATGTACAAACTCAGTTACCATGATAGCACTGAAATTTGATGAGAAACTTTGTAATTTTCAAAGAATATAACCATAGTGTCATTTCTTCCTGACAACAATCCTGTGTGAATAATGCTTCTTAAATGGGAGACTGGCCTGGAAAAGCTAAGCAACCCATTAAGTGTCCCTTAAATAATAAATGGAAGGACACAGATTATGCAGATTAAAACTCTAGTTCTCTTGCTTTCAGTTTCAATAATTTTTTTCCATGACAGTAACTGTCCTAAATCTTCATGAGAATAACTCTTTATAGCCTGTTTTTTATAAGTAGTATTTATTACCATTTAATTATTATATAATATATATCTGTTTTGACAGATTCAGGTGATCCATAAGTATACACACTAAAAGACTTCTTTTTTTCCCTTCTTATCACCATTCTTGCACAAACCAAGATAGCCAGTGCTAACAACACAGTATTTATCGATCCCTTGCTGTATTTTTAAAATACCATTCCCCTTTTAATAAATATATACACACAATTTTAAAAAAAATAATTGAGAGCTCTGGCCAGCACTGTGGCGCAGTGGGTTAAAGCCATGGCCTGAAGCACCGGCATCCTGTATGGGCACCGGTTCTAGTCCCGGCTGCTCCTATTCCGATCCAGCTGTCTGTTATGGCCTGGGATAGCAGTAGAAGATGGCCCAAGGACTTGGGCCCCTGCACTCGCGTGGGAGACCAGAAGAAGCTCCTGGCTCCTGGCTCCTGGCTCCTGGCTTCGGATCAGCGCAGTTCCGGCTGTTGCGGTCATCTGGGTAGTGAACCAGTGGATGGAAGACCCCTCTCTCTGTCTCTACCTCTCTCTGTAACTCTTTCAAATAAATAAAGTAAATCTTTTAAGAATATAATTGAGAGGAAATTATGTTTTTTTTAGTTTTTATTTAATGAATGCAGTTTTTCATAGATACAACTTCAGAAATACAGTGGTTCTTTTCCCCTTCCCTCTCCCCCCCAGTTCCCATCCCACCTGCCTCTCTCTATCCCATTGCCTTTTTCATTATGGTTCATTTTTAGTATGACTTTATATACAGAGGACCAACTCCATGCTAAGCATAGACTTCAATAATTTGCACCCATGAACACACACAACATATAGAGTACGGTTTGGGGAGAAAATTTCCAGTTGATTCTCATATTGCAACTCATTAGGGACAGAGGTCCTATATGGGGAGCGAGTGCACAATGACTACTGTTGTTCCTTTAACAATTAACAGTCTTTTTATGATGTCAGTGATCATCCGAGGCTCTTGCCATGGGCTGCCAAGGCTATGGAAACCTTTTGTGACCATGGACTCCATCAATATTTGGACAAGGCCATAAGCAAAGTGGATGTTCTCTCCTCCCTTCAGAGAAGAGTGTCTCCTTCTTTGATGACCCTTTCTTTCCTCTGAGGTCTCACAGAGATCCTCCATGTAGGATACTTTTTTGTCACAGAGTCTTGGCTTTCCGTGCCTGTAAGAGAGCCTATTATGTTTTCATATTATAAAAATTAAATTTCAATAGAGAAGAGAGGCTGGAAAAGCAACTATTACATGCAATGATAAAAATCACAATCAGATGCCTTAGAACATTTTAAATGGGTTAAATAGTGGTTGTTTGATAAAATGTATTAGTGTTTGAAACTTTTATTTTTGTTTCTGAACCTTCACATCAACTTGTCCTTACATTTTCTATTTTTCTGACTTGATTCCAAATCATCAAACACAGATTCACTTTTTCCCCCCTTAAATAGTAATTACTCAAGTTAGAATTAAAAAAGATGAAATTGTGTCACATGCAACAACATGGATGGAACATTATGGTCATAATGTTAATTGAAAGAAGTCAAACAGAAAGACAAGAACTGCGTGATCTCACTCATACATGGAATTTTAAAATGTTGATGTCATAGAGGTTGAGCGTATATTGGTGGCTACGAGGGGCCGGGAAGATTAGGAGGAAGGAAGGATGGCGAAAGGTTATTTAATAGGCATTAAGTTACAGTTAGATCAACGTAGCAAGTTTGGAGTTCTGTTGCACAATAGGGTGACTGTACATGTTAATGTGCTATATACTTCTGTTTACAAAACTAGAAGAAAGGATTTTGAATGTTTTAACTATAAGCAAATATTAAATATTTGAGAAGTTAGAAATACTTTCTCTGATTGGACATTACACAAAGTATACATGTACCAAAATATTACACAGCACACCGTAAATATGCACGCATTTCATGTATCAGTTAAAATAAAAAAAGAAAATAAATATATACTTTTATTTTTTATTAATTTTAATTTAAAGTTTTTATTTAATGAATCCAATTTTCATAGGTACAATTTTAGGAATATAGTGGTTTTTCTCCCCATATCCACACTCCCACTCCCACTTCTGTCCCACCACCTACTTCCTCTCCCATCCCATTCTTCATTAAGGTTCATTTTAATTAACTTTATATACAGAGGACCAACTCTAAGTAAAGATTTTAGCAGTTTGTACACACACACACATAACACAAAAAGTACTATTTGAGAATAAGTTTTGCAGTTAATTCTCATAGTATAACTCATTAAGGACAGAGGTCCTACGTGGGGAGTAAGTACACAGTGACTTCTGTTGTTAATTCAACAACACATATTTATGATGTCAGTGATCACCTGAGGCTCTTGCCATGAGCTGCCAAAACTATGGAAGCATTTTGTGACTACAAACTGCATCAGTATTTAGACAAGGCCATAAGCAAAGTGGAAGTTCTCTCCTCCCTTCAGAGAAAAGTACATCATTTTTTGATGGTCTCTTCTTTCCACTGGGGTCTCATTCACAGAGATCCTTCATGTAGGATATTTTTTGCCACAGTGCCTTGGCTTTCAATGCCTGAATTGCTCTTGTGGGCTTTTCAGCCAAATCCAGATACTTTAGGGGCTGATTCTGAGGTCAGAGTGTTACTTAAAGCGATTGTCATTCTATGAGTCTGCTGTGTGGACTGCTTCCCATTTTGGACATTCCCTCCTTTTTAATTCTGTCTATTATTATTACCAGGCACTTGATACTATTTATATGGTCTCTTTAACACTTAATCCTATCTATTTGTTCACTTTTACACTTAATAGGATCACTTAAACAATTAAAATGGCATTTTACATCTTTACAGATACAAACTTCCTCATCTCTCTCTTATCCCCCCCCTTTTTTTTTACTGAGATCAATTTTCGTTTGACTTTATATATATATGATTAACTCTGTTAAGTAAAGAGTTCAACATATAGTATGAAGAAGAGAAAATAAAAAAAATAAAAAATAAAAAAAAAAGAAAATAAAAATAAGAAACTGTTCCTTGACAGTCAAGATGAGGGTTGGCAAGAGCCTCGGGTGATTGCTGATGCCATAAATAAGAGTGCCAATTGTTAAATCAACAATAGGAGTCACTGGGAACAGGCTCCCCACGTAGGATCTCTGTCCTTAATGTGTTTTACTATGAAACTTAAAAACAACACTACTAGTCGAACAATACCCTATACCTTGTGTGGTTGTGTGAGTGCAGCCTGTTGAAATCCTTGCTTAGTATATACTAAGTTGATCTGTATATGAAGGTAATTGAAAATGAAACTCGATGAAGGGTGGGATGGGAGAGGGAGTGGGAAAGGGGAAGGCCGTGGGAGGGAGGGAGGTGGGGGGGGAAGCCACAACAATACAAAACTTGTACTTTGTAAATTCACATTTATTAAATAATAAAAAAAAATAAAAAAAAGATGAGGGTTGGGGCCGGGACTGTGGCACAATAGGTTAATCCTCTGCCTGTGGTGCCGGCATCCCATATGGGCACCAGTTCTAGTCCTGGCTGCCCCTCTTCCAATCCAGCTCTCCGCTATGGCCTGGGAAAGTAGTAGAAGATGGGCCAGGTCTTTGGGCCCCTGCACCCACGTGGGAGACCAGGAAGAGGCACCTGGTTCCTGGCTTAGGATTGGCACAGCTCCAGCCATTGTGGCCATTTGGGGAGTGAACCAACAGAAGGAAGACCTTTCTCTGTCTCTCCCTCTCACTGTTTGTAACACTAGCTCTCAAATAAATAAATAAATAAAATCTTAAGAAAAAAGATGAGGGCTGTTCAAGTCATTGTTTCTCAAAGTGTCAATTTCACTTCTATGGCTTTCATTTTAGATGTGCTATTAGTTCTCACAGATCAAGGAGAACATAGAGTATTTGTTCCTTTGGGACTGGCTTATTTCACTAAGTATAAAGTTTTCCAGATTGGTCCATTTTGTTGCAAATGACCAGATTTTTTTTTTACTGCTGTGTAGTATTCCATAGTGTACATATCCCATAATTTATTTCTTTTTCCAGTCTTCAGTTGCTGGGCATTTAGATTGATTCCATATTTTAGCTATTGTGAATTGAGCTTCAATAAACGTGGAAGTGCAGATAGTGCTTTTGTTTACTGATTTCATTTCCCTTGTGTAAATTCCCAGGAGTGGGATGGCTGGGTCATGTGCTAGGTCTATATTCAGATTTTTGAATTATCTCCATACTGTCTTCTTTTTTTTTTTTTTTAAAGGCAGAGTGGACAGTGAGAGAGAGAGAGACAGAAAGAAAGGTCTTCCTTTGCTGTTGGTTCACCCTCCAATGGCCGCCGCGGCCGGTGTGCTGTGACCGGTGCACCACGCTGATCCAGTGGCAGGAGCCAGGTACTTATCCTGGTCTCCCATGGGGTGTAGGGCCCAAGCACTTGGGCCATCCTCCACTGCACTCCCTGGCCACAGCAGAGAGCTGGCCTGGAAGAGGGGCAATCGGGACAGAATCTGGCGCCCCGACTGGGACTAGAACCCGGTGTGCCGGCGCCGCAAGGCGGAGGATTAGCCTATTGAGCCATGGCGCTGGCTCCATACTGTCTTCTATAGTGGCTTTACCTGTTTACATTCCCACAAACAGTGGATTAGGGTACCCCTTTCCCCATATCCTCTCTAGCATTTGTTGTTTGTTGATTTCTATATGAGAGGCATTCTAACTGGAGTGAGGTGAAATCTCATTGTGGTTTTGATTTGCATTTCCCTGACAGCTAGTGATCCAGAACATTTTTACTGTTGGCCATTTGTATTTCCTCTTTTGAAAAATGTCTATTTTAGTCATTTGCCTATCTCTTAACTGAGTTGTTCGTTTTGTTGTTGTGGAGTTTCTGCATCTCTTTGTCAATTCTGTTATTAATCCTTTATCAGTTGTGTAGTTTACAAATAATTTCTCCCATTCTGTTGGTTGTGTCTTCACTTTCCTGACTTTCTTTTACTGTATAGAAGCTACTCAATTTGATATAATACTATTTGTTAATTCTGGCTTTGACTGATTGTGCTTCTGGGGTCTTTTCCTGTGCCTATATCTTGCAGGGTTTCTCCAGTGTTCTCTAATAATTTGATGGTATCAGTCATAGATTTAGATGTTTAATCCATGTTGAGTGGATTTTTGTGTAAGGTGTAAGGTAGGGGTCTTGCTTCATACTTCTGCATGTGGAAATCCAGTTTTCCCAGTACCATTTGTTGAAGAGACTGTCCTTGATCCTGGGGTTGGTTTTAGCTCCTTGATCAAATTTAAGTTTGTTGTAGATGTTTGGATTGATTTCTGGTGTTTCTATTCTGTTCCATTGGCCTCTCCAACTATTTTTGTACCTGTATCAGGCTTTTTTGATTGTAATTGCCCTGTAGTATGTCTTGAAATCTGATATTGTGATGCCTCTGACTTTATTTTTGTTGTATAAATTGCTTTAGCTATTCGAGGTCTCCTATGTTTCCATACGAATATCAGCATCATTTTTTCCAGATCTGAGAAGAATTTCTTTGGTATTTTGATTGGTATTGCATTGAATCTGTAAATTGCTTTTGGAAGAATGGACATTTTGTGATGCTGATTCTTCAATCCATGAACTTGAAATATTTTTCTATTTTTTTGCTTTTCCTTCTATTTCTTTCTTTAATGTTTTGTAATTCTCATCATAGAGATCTTTGACATCCTTGATTAAATTTATTCCAAGGTCTTATTTTTTTGTAGCTATTGTGAATGGGATTGATCTTAGCAGTTCTTTCTCAGCTGTGACATTATCTGTGTATGCGAAGGCTGTTGATTATTGTGTATTGATTTTATATCCTGCTACTTTACCAAACTCTTCTATGAGTTCCAATAGTCTCTTAGTGGAATCTTTTGGATCCCCTGTACATAGAATTATGTCATCTGCAAAGAGAGATAGTTTGACTTCCTCCTTTTCAATTTGTATCCCTTTGATTTTCTTGCCTAATGGCTCTGGCTAAAACTTCCAGGACTATATTGAATAGCAATAGTGAGAGTTGGCATTCTTTTTTTTTATTATATTTCTTTTTTTTGACAGGCAGAGTGGACAGTGAGAGAGAGACAGAGAGAAAGGTCTTCCTTTGCTGTTGGTTCACCCTCCAATGGCCGCCGCGGCCGGTGCGCTGTGACCGGTGCACCACGCTGATCCAGTGGCAGGAGCCAGGTACTTATCCTGGTCTCCCATGGGGTGTAGGGCCCAAGCACTTGGGCCATCCTCCACTGCACTCCCTGGCCACAGCAGAGAGCTGGCCTGCAAGAGGGGCAACCGGGACAGAATCCGGCAGAGAGTGGGCATTCTTGTCTGGTACCGGATCTCAGTGGGAATGATTCCAAGTTTTCCACATTCAATTAGATGCTGGCCATGGGTTTGTCATAAATTGCCTTGATTGTGTTGAGGAATGTTCCCTTTAAACCCAGTTTGGTTAGAGTTTTCATCAAGAAAGGATTGTATTTTGTCAAATGCCTTCTCTGCATCTATTGAAATAATCATATGGTTTTTATTCTTCAATTTGTTAATATCATGTATCACATTAATTGATTTGTGAATGTTGAACCATCCCTGCATACCAAAGATAATCCCACTTGGTCTGGGTGAATGATCTTTCTGATGTGTAGTCGCATTCGATTGGTACAAATTTTGTTAAGGATTTTTTCATCTGTGTTAATCAAAGAAATTGGTCTATAGTTCTCTTTCTCTATTGCATCTTTTCTGGGTTTAGGAATTAAGGTGATGCTGGCTTTGTAGGAAGAATTTGGGAGGTTTCCCTCCCTTTCAATTGTTTTGAATAATTTGTGAAGAATTGGAGTTAGTTTTTCTTTAAATGTCTGGTAGATTTTAGCAGTGAAGCCATCTGGTCCTGGGCTTTTCTTTGTTGGGAGGGCCTTTATTACTGATTCAATTTTTGTCTTGGTTATGGTTTTCTATGTCTTCATGGTTCAATTTAGGTAGGTTGTATGTGTTCAGGAATCTATCCATTGCTTCTAGGTTTCCCAGTTTGTTGGCATGCACCTCTTTTTAGTGGATTCTGGTGATTCTTTTTATTTCTGTGGTGTCTGTTACATTTCTTTTTCATCTCTAATTTTATTGATTTGGGTCTCCTTTCTCCGTTTTTTTAGTTAGTTGGGCAATGGTGTGTCAATTTTATTTTTTCAAAAAAACAGCTCTTTGTTTTGCTGATCTTTTGTATTGTAGTTTTGGATTTAAATTCTGTTGATTTCTTCTCTAATTTTAATAATTTCTGTTCTCCTACTAGTTTTGGGTTTGATTTGCTGTTCTTCTTCTAGATCTTTGAGATGCTTCAATATCCCATTTATTTGATGCATTTCCAATTTCTTCATGTAGGCACCTATTGCTATAAACTTTCCTCTTAACACTGCTTTTGCTATATCCCATGTTTTGATATGTTTCATTGTCTTCATTTGTTTACATAAAATTTTTTGTTTCTCTTTTGATTTCTTCTGTGATGCACTGTTCATTCAGTAACATGTTGTTCAGTCTCCATGCATATGTTCTAGAGATTCCTGAGTTTTGGATTTCCAGCGTCATTGCATTATGGTCTGAGAAGATGCATGGTGTGATTTCAGTTTTTTTGAATTTGCTGAAACTTGTTTTATGGCCTAGCATGTGGTCAATCCTAGAGAAAGTTCCATGAACAGGTGAGAAGAATGTGTATTCTGCAACTGAAGGATGAAAAGTTCTGTAGATATCTGTTAGGTCCATTGGGTCTATAGTGTTGATTAACTCTGCTGTTTCCTTGCTGATTTCTGTCTGGTTGATCTGTCTATTGCTGAAAGTGAGGTGTTTAAATCCCTCATTACTATTGTATTGGAGTCTATTTCTCCCTTTAGATCCTCTAAGATTGCTTTTAAATAGCCGGGTACCCTGTAATTAAGGTGCATATACGTTTAATATAGTCACATTTTCCTGTTGAATTGATCCCTTAATTATTACATAGTGTCCTTCTTTGCCTCTTTTAACAATTTTTTTTGTATTAAAGTCTATTTTGTCTGATATGAGGATGGCTACACTAGCTCCTTTTTGATTTCTATTAGCATGGAATATCTTCCATACTTTCACCCAGTCTGTATGCATCTTTGTTGGTGAGATGTGTTTCTTGTAGGTAGAAAATAGATGGGTTTTGTTTTTTAATCCATTCAGCCAGTCTGTTTCTTTTCACTGGAGAGTTAAGGTCATTTACATTCAAGATGACTATTGATAAGTAATGATTTTGTCCTGCCATTTTTCCATAAATATTTCTATTTTTTATTTTGGATTTCCTTTGTACTTTTACTTGGAATATTCCTTCCCTTACTTTCTTTCGTAGTGATCACCATGTTTCTGTGTGCAGCACATCCTTAAGCATCTTCTGCAGGGCTTGATGGGTGGTGACAACTTCTTTCAGTTTCTCTTTGTCATGGAAGGTCTTTATTTCACCAACATTCATAAATGAGAGTGTTGCAGGGTATAGTATTCTGGGTTGACATTTTTTTCTCTTAAGACTTGGACTGTATTTTGCCATTCTCTTCTAGCCTGTGGGGTTTCTGATGGGATGTCTGCATGAGTCTAATTGGAGATTTCTGAAAGTAATCTGGTGTTTCTTTCATGCACATTTTAGAACCTTTTCTTTATGTTTTACTGTGGAGAGTTTGATTTCAGTATGTCATGTTGGAGATCTTTTCTGGTCATGTCTATTAGGAATTCTTCCCAACAGTGTGCTTCCTGTATTTGGATGCTCCTTTCTTTCTTCAAATTGGGGAAATTTTCCATCATTATTTTACTAAAAAAGCCTACTAATTCTTTCTCTCTTTCCACGCCTTCAGGAACTCATTGAACCTATATGTTGGGTCAATTGATAGTGTCATGTAGATTACCAACAGTGTTTTTTATTTTTCTAATTTCTTCTTTTTGTGTTTGGTCTGAGAATAATTTTCTGTTCTTTGTCTTCTAAGTTAGATATTTCTTCTGCTTCACCAATTCTGTTGTTAAGAACCCACTCTATTTGTTATTTGTTCTAATGAATTCTTCATTTCCAAGATTTCATTTTGATTTCTCTAAGATCTCAATTTCATGGGAGAAATTTTCTTTCATGTCATGTATGGATTTCCTTATTTCATGTATTTGCTTCTGATTCTTCTAAGTAATCCTATGATCAGTTTTTTCAGTTCCATTTCTGGCATTTCTTCAATCTCATCATTTTCACAATCTAGTATTGAGGTGTGTTCTTTTTGGAGTATCATGTTGTCTTCCTTGGTTTTGTTTTTGGACTGGTGTGTTTATTATTTGGCATTTGTGGGGATTCTCATTGGTTTCTTCTTTGATTTTTCACTGTGGCAGCTTTTATCTTTGGACTGTGATTGGATTACTCAAGCATCTGCTTTCAGGAAATACCTAGAGGCATGTGGGGGGAGTGGTCAGAGAGCTCTGTTCAGTGCTCCAGGGTGAAGTGGGTGTCTGAGGTGACATACTCAGGTTTGGTGTGATAAATTTCTCTCACTTTTTTTTAAATCAGAGGGGAGGTTTCTTGTCTGTTGGCATAGACTCAGCTGAGCTCCTTTCCTTAAAGGACACCAGTGCCTGGGCGCTAGACCCAGTGAATATATTGTTCATCTGCTCTGCCACAAGGACCACACAAAGGACCTGTGCAGACCTCAGTATAAGCTCAGATTCCCCAGCAATGTCTCTTGCCACATAATCAGGGAGCCCTGATCGTGTGGAGCCTCCCACAGTGATTACCCAATGTCCCAGCTACACTCTGAGTCCTACCACACAGCTTCAGTGTTTTCACAGTCCAGGCACACAAGCCTCCTACAATCACGAGCACCCAGCCCCCAGTCTGTTCTCCCCACCAGACTCAGGAGTCTCTGCTTGGCTAGTTGCTGGGTGCGGACATGAGCTGTTGCAGCTGTTATGTGTGTCCAAAATGGTGGCTGCTGTCTGTCAGCTTGTTACAGGACACCTTTGCAGGATGATCAGGGAGAGAGAAAATGTGCTCCCCCCACCTTTTTCCTCCTCTAGTTTGGCAGGTACTCTATCCCCCACGGGGCCCCAAGCCAGATTCCCTCCAGGCTCTTCCTGCAGCTTTTTCACCAGTGGCTTGGGCTGCTGCAGTCTGGTCTCACCTTGTTCTCCAATGCTGGTGCAGAGGCCCTCAGCTGGTGGGGTCCTAAGTTGTTTGCATCTTTGCCCTCCATGTAGGTCCACTGTATTCCTCAAATTTATGTAGAGTTTCCTCTGCTGTTTTCTCCCTAACTCTTCCCTGAGACTGTACTCTTTCCACTTTTTTTAAAGTATCTTCTCCTAGACTAGAGCAGAAAGCTCCCTCCCTGCTCTGCCATCTTAATCCAGTCTGCCCAGGCATCAACAATTTAAAATTTTTCCTTGGTGATTCAAATGTTAGCAAAAGCAAAAGAATCATTGCTTTCCAGTCCTTTTTAGTAGTATAGCAGATATTCTTATTGCGATATCTAGATGATTTTTTTTCAATGAATTATTTGAGAGAGAGCCTACTAGAGTACAAAACATTTTAGAGATGGTCCTAAGATTGAGTGCAGACCCTATAGTTGTTGTGAAATTGGATTTACCTAATTTCCAGATACTTCAGTTTTTCTCATCTGTAATTTGGTAAACATTGGCTTAATACCCGATAAATGTACAGTTTATAAGAGTCTCCGCAGGTGGTTTTATTATGCAGCTTTGGTTGTATCCCAGACCTACTGACTAGAGACTCTGAAATTAGGGCCCCAAATCTCTTTTTAAGAAGTACTTTGCATGTTTCTGTAATATGCTCAAATTGAAGAACCTTCTGCACTATACCATACTATGCTAGCTTATAACCTTATAGGAGTGGTTTGAGTATTAACAAGATAATTCATAGGAAGTACATAGTGCTATGTATAATTCACAATAAATATTCAAGAGCTATTAGTTATTATTCTGTTATTTTAATAATGATTGCTTTGTTTGAAAGGTACAGACACATAGTGTGGAGGAGGGAGGGTGGGAGAGAGAGAGAGAGAAAGAGAAAGAGAGAGAGGAGAGAATGAATCTTCCAACCTCTTTTCACTTTTTCAGTGCCTGCAGTAGCCAGAGCTCAACCAAGCTGAAGCCAAGAGCTCTGAACCTAATCTTGGTTTCCCATAAGGGTGGCGGGGACCCAAGTAACTGAGCCATCACCTGCTGCCTCTCTACACATTAACAGAAATATGGAATCAGAAGTGGATACCAGGCACTCTGACATGAGATACGGGTTTACCAAGTGACATCTCAAATGCCACACCAAATACCCACTACATGTTATGTTATTTTAAATTGCCTGAATTGGAACTATATCTCCTCTTGCAAAGATGTAATAAAGCTGTCTCTTCTTTAGCTTGATACTTTTCATTAATAAATAATCATATGAATGTCATGGACTGAACTCACAATCTTCTCTTCTTTTTTAAAATTTATTTGACAGAGTTATGGACAGTGAGAGAGAGAGAACAGAAAGGTCTTCCTTCCACTGGCTCACGCCCCAAATGGCCGCTGATTTGAAGCTAGGAGCCAGGTGTCTGCTCCCGGTCTCCCATGCGGGTGCAGGGGCCCAAGCACTTGGGCCATCTTCCACTGCCTTCCCGGGAGCTGGACTGGAAGAGGAGCAGCCGGGACTAGAACCGGCACCATTATGGGATGCTGACACCGCAGTTGGAGGATTAACCAAGTGAGCCAGCCACAGAGCCAGCCCCCACAATCTCATCTTTCCATTTTTTTTTTATTCATTGTGGCTTGCTATCCTGGCTGTATTTGTGATGTTGGAATTAGAACCTTGGATTTTGCTAGGTTTTATATAATTGCTTTTTGGACAGTTTGGCAACATATTAACAATTTTCTAATTCCTGCCAAATTCTGTTATTGCTTTCTTCCTTCCCTTCCCCCATCTCCAATTACATTCTGTATTACCTTGTGTAGATGGGTATTTGAGATGTTTTATTCAGCTTTTACCAGCAGGATGTTTGCCTTTAAAACCTCTCCATTTGCTTCCCTTTCTGTAGGGCAAAGGTCAGTATCATTGTCCCTGCTTAAATAACCAGCATGTTGCTAATTAATTGGTGATGTGAACACTATGATAAATTCTGTTCCTAACCCCTCCCTCCTCCATCAGGTAATTCCAATTATCTTCTTTTGGCAAAAGCATACTTTGTTATGCCGATTCTGTTATAACAAACAGACTGGTGCTGAGAGAAATGCCTTTTATGTGTGAACCATTAAAATCATTGGAGGTAAAAGTCCAAGCAGTTTAGGTTTTTAATAATGATGTTAGCAAATATGTTTGCATGGTTTTATTCATCATAAAAAAAGGAAGTTGCACAAAGGCAGTGAGCATGGCTATATATAGGCTTACATTCCATTTTCCTGATATATTGATTTCTAGAAAATTATACAACAAATTTAGTACTCAGTGTTTTCAGACTTCTATTCTCAAAGAGCTATTGAGAGTCTCAGGGATGAAGAAAGGGAAGTGGGTCAACAAAATTAGACCTGTTCTTAGATGATCACTAAATTGTTGTGTTGCTTTCTTCTGCTAATAGATTTCCTTCTCTCTTTATGACACAATTTCTTCATCTATGAGGTAAGAAAACAATGAATTTCAACTGTGATTATACATATCTGTGATAAATGTATTTTACTTGAGAGGCAAAGAGAGACAGAGAAAGATGGAAAGAGAGAGAAAAGAAGAGGGAGAGGGAGAAGAACAGAGAGAGAGAGAGAGACAGAGAGAGACACACAGAGAGAGAACTCTCATCAGTTGGTACACTTCTCAAGTGCTGGAGAGATGGGAACTTAGTCTTAGTCTTCTATGTGGGTGGCAGAGAATCAACCAATTAAGCCATCACCTGATGCTTTCCAGGGTCTGCATTACTAGGAAACTAGAATTGAGAGTGGAGCTAGAATTTGAATGCAGTCACTCCAATATGGGAATGTGGACATCCAAACTGGAGGCTTAGCTCCTGCATCAAATGCCTGCACCTAATAAACTTTCTGATACAAACAAACAATATTCTTTAGAGGCGGAGAGTGTGTTTGCAGTTACCCTCCACTGCTAGTTGGCTGAGAGTCATGGTGCTGCAATATCTATGTGGCTGAGTTAGCGAAAGGATTTGCTACTTTGGGACAAAAGGGCTGGGCATTTGTACTCTAACATCAATGATTCATTGGCTGTAGGATACCTCCAAGAGTGGAGTTCAGAAGATCCCAGGTATCCACAAAGAGGTTTTATGAACCATTAGCAGCCATTACTCTCAGGGCTTGGGCAAAGCGGGTCTGACTTGGATGCTAACATTACTTCTGGTATCTGGAGTAGAATGTTTGTGCAGATCAGTGGTGTCTGATGGATTCCAAAGGTCTTTAACATGCATGTCCCCAAAGAAAACAAGCTACCAAAATAAAAATATCAAGTTTGAGCAATTCTCAGGGACCATGGTGAGGTCAGACACAAAAGGGCTATGTGAATTCAGAAGAGGGGATGGATTTTTTTCGATGGACTCTGGAAACCAGGGCATGACAACTTATGATAGAATCAGAACAGTAATACTATGAGTGTCTGGGTAACAAGAGGGTGTTAAAGTAGGCACCACTAGGATGACATATTTGGAATCATCATGCATAGTGGATAACTTGATTCTCAGTTCCATTGTGTAGAGATACAGAATTTACTTGTAAGCTTTCATCTTTGAGTTCATCTGAGAACTAAAGCTTGTGGAGTGGAAATCATGGTCCAACTAGTGAAGAAGTGAATAGGATATAGGAATAGGGAATAAGTAGGAGGTCTCATGTTATATGTATAACCAAAAGGCAATGTATTTTTGTTTATAGGATATATACTGTATATATATATATATATATTTGATTATTTTCTAAGATGGTTTAATTCCAGAATTGCTTTCTTTCATGCATATTCCTAGATCTATCTTTATAAGTTTTTCGAGTCATTGATATGCCTCCAAGATTAAGACATTTTAGAAATGTTGCTGGTTTACCTGAACAATGGTCTTTACTTTTCTCCCTTTCCAGTTATGTTCATTATTTTAACATCTTTTATTCCCTATAAGTCCATAATCTCCCTGCAGATGGTTTTCATTCAAGACACTGTTAATATTCCAACCTTCATATTTAAATAAAAATCTCTTCCAACTCTAGCTATTTGGCATGTATACCTTTGTGGGAAATATCACATACATGACAGATTAAAAACATCAGTTGTCATTTGCAACAAATGAAATAATAATCTACTGTACAGACAAGTGTTTTGATTGTACTCCATTGTGCAGGATCTCTCACATTAAGATTCAGTTTTACTCTGGAAGTATGATGGCATAGATGCTCATGGGTAATTGTGCCAATCTTTCAGCCAATGGCTGGGTTCAGATTTCAACTGCATAATTTATTAACTCTGTAACCCATGTACTTCAGTTTCTCTCCTGCACAAAATGACAATATTAATACTTTCCTTGTAGTGTTGATGTAAGATTTAATACACATAAGTTATAGGGGCTCATAACCTTAATCAAGTGACTGTTTTAAGCCTTACATTTGATAATAATGTTCATTTACTAAAAATATTAGCTAAAATTTTGGTTGCTGTAGAACTTATAGATGGGGAGTAGGAGTAAATTTCTTACATGTAACTGTGAAGAAATTTTTGCAATATCTGCACCTAACTTATTAAAACCAGTGGAACAGACCATGTTGTTTGGGAGAAAATTGTTGAAAATTAATGGTAACAATGCCCTGACACTCATTAAGGGAATAGTTCTCATTCTTATAAAGAGAGTAGTTGTTGAAAAAGTACTTAGTTCAATGATGACACTCATTCTAGGAATAAAATATATCGTTTGATGAGTGTGGAAAGCCAGAAACTTGGCATATGTGAAAAGGTGGGTTAGGAGAAATGAAACGTTCATATCTTAGTTTTCTTCCATTATTGTTGACAAAGGAGGATGTTAAGGTTGGATGAGTTCTTTCATCTCTATGCCCTATATCCATAACATCTACCTCTTATATACCTTTGTCTTCATTGCATGCAGCACTGAGAAACTTTATGTTAACAATTACCCAAGTTTTCATTTCATGTGTTCTGTAATTATTATAGTGATTTCCTTTGCAACCAGTTGAAACAAGTCTAATCTCTCACTTTCATGACAACCCTTTAAGTATCTGAAGAAAGCTTTGTCCCAAGGCCTCTTTCCATTTGAATAAAATCACAAAGTTTCCCATGTTCATTATTCTGTGGTGACTGTGCTATGGACATGCTTCTGTTTCATGTTATAGAGTCAAAGTCCATACTCAATGTATGAGTAGCACAGAATGACACAGGACTCAAGAGGGTGTGTCAGACTTCTCTGTTTTGGACATACCCCTTTTAACTCAGTCCAAATTTGAAGACCTTGACAGCTACACAATTGCTTGACTCAGAATGAGCTTAGAGAAATGTGTGATCTTTGTCTTATTCACCAGTGCTACTGTTAACACATGCAGCTTCACTTTCTTTTTTGAGACTAGTTCCCAGATTAAACATTGTTCATATGGAATTTCATCTTCTTAAATTTGACCAGTAGTCTAGTTTACAGGTGAAATTTTTCCTTGTAACCAGTTTATTTTACTACAAGCATTACTTGCAATAAGATATCTGTATCATGAATCAGTAGGTAAGCTACTCATGGCCACAGAAAAACAAGGTTAATGTTATACTGCCAATCAATGTTAATATCACACTGCCAATCAATTGGTAAGTCATTTGCTAGGTTGGAAACCATGCCACTATGAAGACATTATACATGGTGTCCATGAAATATGTTTGACATCAGTGTCTCCATTTGGTGGTGATACAAAAGTCATAAAACTGAAAATATGTACAAGAAAAAAATAGATATCATAACAATGATGTGCTTTGCATACCATGTGGAGAGTTCAGACAGCGTGTGATCTACAAGTCCAGAAGTGGTTGGGCATTTAAATCCCTACATAAGTGGTGGAATGTGGGCCAGGCAGGTCTGGAAGATTAACTAGAGTTGGATTAAAGTGAGGAAAGTGGAGCACCGGGTCAAGAAGTGAAGGTTGATGAGGCAGAAACAGCAAGGTCATGCTAAATGATAGTATGTAGAAAAACTTGCAGGGATAGAGTTTGTGTGTAGGAGAGTGTTGATGGTAAGTTCAGAAAGATGGATCAGTGTTCTTTGTATCAAGTTAATACTAGAGTCAGTATATATATATTTTTTTTTGACAGGCAGAGTGGATAGTGAGAGAGACAGAGAGAAAGGTCTTCCTTTGCTGTTGGTTCACCCTCCAATGGCTGCCGCGGCCGGCGCACCACGCTGATCCGATGGCAGGAGCCAGGTGCTTCTCCTGGTCTCCTATGGGGTGCAGGGCCCAAGCACTTGGGCCATCCTCCACTGTACTCCCTGGCCACAGCAGAGAGCTAGCCTGCAAGAGGGGCAACCAGGACAGAATCCGGCGCCCCGACCGGGACTAGAACCTGGTGTGCCGGTGCCGCTAGGCGGAGGATTAGCCTGTTGAGCCATGGCGCCGGCCATAGAGGCAGTATATTCTTAAAAGGAGCATATCTTGGCTGGCGCCGCGGCTCACTAGGCTAATCCTCCGCCTTGCGGCGCTGGCACACTGGGTTCTAGTCCCGATCAGGGCGCCGGATTCTGTCCTGGTTGCCCCCCTTCCAGGCCAGCTCTCTGCTGTGGCCAGGGAGTGCAGTGGAGGATGGCCCAAGTGTTTGGGCCCTGCACCCCATGGGAGACCAGGAGAAGTACCTGGCTCCTGCCATCGGATCAGCACAGTGTGGCGGCCATAGCGCACCGGCTGGGGTGGCCATTGGAGGGTGAACCAACGGCAAAAGGAAGACCTTTCTCTCTGTCTCTCTCTCTCACTGTCCACTCTGCCTGTAAAAAAAAAAAAAAAAAGGAGCATATCTTTGGGGATGGGTGTTGTGTTGCAGTAGGTTAATCCACTGCCTGCAACATCAGCACCACTTATCTGGGCGCTGATTGAAGTACTGGCTGCTCCACTTCCATCCAGCTTCCAGATTATGCACCTGGGAAAGCAGCAGCAGGTGATTCAAGTACTTGGACCCCTACCACCCACATAGGAGGCCTGGATGGAGTTCCAGGCTTCTGGCTTCAACTTGGGCCAGCCTCAACCATTATGGCCATTTGGAAAATGAGCCAGTGGATGGAAGATATCTTTCTCTCCATCTCTCCCTCTTTTGCTGTCACTGTGCTTTTCAAATAAATAAAAAAAATACATGTTCTTACAAGGAGCAACTCCTTTCTGGCCAAGTAATCCTCACAAATGCACATAAGTGCAGAGACTACAGGTTCCTGAATACTAACTCTCTCCAGACTTGTTTTCATCAGTTTTATTTACACTAAGAATCCAACAGTAAGATGCATTTGGTAAGCAATATTGACTCCTAGGGTGCTGAAAGGAAAATATCTAGCTTTCTTTTCCTAATTTTTAGGAAACATGTTTATCTCATATGATTCCTTCTAACCTGACTCACCTGGGTATTGGCTTTTCTATGGGATCACTTTGAAGTTCATGTATTTTAATAGCCCTTAAACCTATAATTATGCATATGGTTTATTCTGAGGCAGTAAATTGACATTCACTTTTTTGTCCTGTCTTTGGAAGCAAAAAACATCTGTTCCAACAATGGAAGAAGTCGTAAAGTAGTAACTCCTCGTTAAGTTACCAGCACAATAACGCAGTCTTTTGGCATCCATCCCTGTGGACCATGGCTGACTGGCGAGGATCTGTCAGCCACTCTGGCTGTTGTTTCCTCACCCCTTCATGGTAGATTCTCTGTGAAAAGTGATTTCTTTGGGACTTGTATCTTACTAATGATATATTTAACAAGGGAAAGAGGGGAGAACAGAGGGCATCAGTGATCACAAATATCGACATCTGGCAGAGAATTGAAAGGGAAACCGATCACAGCTGCCTTTGACAGTTAATGTTATTAAAATGTTGAATGTGGAATTTCTTATGTTAAATAAGAAACACTTGAAAGACACGGTCAGGATTAACAGGAGCTTAAATTGAAACCATGTTGGTTTGTGGGTAATGGAATGCTAGAGACAAACACTGCCTTTAATATAAAAGCATTCTTTACCCCCAAATTATCCATGTGGCCCTGTTTGTGCCACTGGAATTTGATTAGGTTTGGCTTTTTCAGGAAACCAGGAGGTAAGAAGAACCCATTTAATCTCCTGTTAAATGGCTTATTCCCTGCCCAAACCTTTGGGTAACTGTTTATTAAAACGTTCTGGAGTTCAGGTCTGTTAACTCACTGCTATGCTACCCATATGCCTATTTTTTGGCCCCTGCTGTAGTCTAAAATCTGATTTGCTCAAGCCAGGGAGCAATAGAGTCAGTATACAATGGGGGACCTTGTTAAGAACCCAAGACGGTGGGTATCACTTCATTGTTTGGCCCACAGATTGTTAGCTGGAACACAGAATGCCCCCATCTGGCAATCCCACAGTCAGTATTTGTTGTGTCAACACATTGTAACTTCCCTACTGAAGTGGAGTAGCTGGTTCTAATTCTCCTAATGCACCCAGGAGCCTCAGTGCCACTCACCAATAAAAATGCCATGCCATGTTTTAGGAGGGCTTACATTGACTTAAGCCCTTCTTTTTTCTGTTCCATGTACATCTTTAATAGTCAGTTCAGCAAAATGAATATAATTCTCTAGGAAATTTCTAGTAAGTAGGACTTGAGTATTTGCAGAGAAGAACTCATTCAGCATTACCACCAACAAGGATTCCAAGAGTTATTAGGGGGGGGGATAGACATGCAAAGAGCAAAAATTTACCATACTGTTCTTCAGAGAACAGCCTCTGAAATAGATTAAACTTCTTTGGTTAGTGTTAATGCTTCCAGAAAAAAGGGTGAAGATTCCACAAAGCTCATTCTTATGTATGTTTCATTTGACTGCCCAGTGTCCACATGTAGTTTCTTGCTGTTCTCGCCCCATGATTCTATGTAACGGTGATATTTCCCAGCAGGTGCTAAATGTCTACCATCAATGTGAATGAAATAAGTGAAATTGAATTCAGCCTCTTATTTATTTTCCTTTGGCTATTTCTATAGCCATCTAACAGGCTTTCCTTTTTCAATACCAATCATGAGTACAAGAGCATTCTTCCAATGTAACACCTTTGGTTATTTCACTCATTACTCAAAAATTTTAGTGCTGCCAAAAGGCACACAGGATAATTTCAAGACTCCTTAGCCTTAGAACATCTCCAGCCTGCTCTCTTTGGCTTATCTCCTACCAAGTTCCATAAGCAAAGATTTATATCTGGCCAGATTCTCCCTTGGTCTTTCTGAGTGTGAACTATCTGGCAGTCTTTTATTGACCCAGACCACCACATTGCCTATTCTGCCCCATCCAGAGCTCTCTGCCCAGAGAACTCCTCCTGATCCTTTAAGACCTCTCCAGAGACCAACATTCTCCATGAAGCCTTTTCTGACACATCCAATTAGGATAGATACGGAACTTCTCTCGCTAGGCATCTGGACAGCCTGCTAGCAGTAGCCCAAGGTAAGAAAATTCCTTTATGAACCCAATCCTTTTGATTTATTATTTTGCTTCTTACTTTTAACTACTTTGACCCAGACTGTCTAATTGGAAAGTCACATTCACCATTGGATCTACTTTAGTGCCTCCTGATTATAAATTGGACCTGTTTTGTAATTGTTTCTCTGCTCTTCTGTGTACCCTGGGTGTTTTTCTCTCTGCATATACTTTGATCAAGCCAACCACGACGTTATTCTGCCTAACCCTTCACACTTTCAGATTACGCAGTAGAGGAGTGTGTAGTGTCTCCCTTCCCTGCTCAGTGAACAACAGTATACCTGTGGCAGGAACCCTAATAGTTAAGGATGAAAACCAAGTCCTGAGCAGCAAGACACACCAGCCTCACCTACTCTGGCAGTGAGTGCTCCCTGTGATTCAACTTTGAAAGGCATTTTTGTTCAGCTGACAGTTCACACCCATAGTTCCCAAAGTGTGGTCCCTAGAAGAACAACATTGCTTCACCCGTGACTTGTCAGGAATGCAAACTCCCACTGCAGAGATACAGATTCATAGATTCCTGGGGTGGGTCAATCTGATGCTTCCTAAAGCTTGAAAATTCTGGTTTACTTGATGGTTAACAGTCTCCATATTAATTCTTTTATTTTAACTTTTATTTAATGAATATAAATTTCCAAAGTACAGCTTATGGATTACAATGGCTTCCCCCCCATAACGTCCCTCCCACCCTCAACCCTCCCCTCTCCCACTCCCTCTCGCCTTCCATTCACATCAAGATTCATTTTCAATTCTCTTTATATACAGAAGATCAGTTTAGCATACATTAAGTAAAGATTTCAACAGTTTGCTCCCACACAGAAACATAAAGTGAAAAATAATAGATGATTTTTTAAATGATGATGAAATCAGATCAGACCTATTGTCATGTTTAATCCCAGTGAGAGTCAAGTTGGGAATTGATAATTTCTTTCTTTCTTTCTTTTTTTTTATTACAGAAGATCAGTTTAGTATACATTAAGTAAAGATTTCAACAGTTTGCACCCCCATAGAAACACAAAGTGAAAAATACTGTTTGAGTACTCGTTATAGCATTAAATCTCAATGTACAGCACATTAAGGACAGAGATCCTACATGAGGAGTAAGTGCACAGTGACTCCTGTTGTTGACTTTACAAACTGACACTCCTATTTATGGCATCAGTAATCTCCCTATGCTCCAGTCATGAGTTTCCAAGGCTATGGAAGCCTTTTGAGTTTGCTGACTCTTATCTTGTTTAGACAAGGTCATAGTCAAAGTGGAGGTTCTCTCCTCCCTTCAGAGAAAGGTACCTCCTTCTTTGAAGACCTGTTCTTTCCACTGGGATCTCACTCACAGAGAACTTTTGTTTAGGTGTGTGTGTGTGGTTGTTTTTTTTTTTTTTTTTTTTTTTTTTGCCAGAGTGTCTTGGCTTTCCATGCCTGAAATACTCTCATGGGCTTTTCAGCCAGATCCAAATGCCTTTAGGGCTGATTCTGAGGCCAGAGTGCTGTTTAGGACATCCGCCATTCTATGAGTCTGCTGAGTATCTCGCTTCCCATGTTGGATCGCTCTCCCCTTTATTTATTCTATCGGTTAGTATTAGCAGGTACTAGACTTGTTTATGTGCTCCCTTTGACTCTTAGTCCTTTCATTATGATCAATTGTGAACTGAAATTGATCACTTGGACTAGTGAGATGGCATAGGTACATACCACCTTGATGGGATTGAATTGGAGTCCCCTGGTATGTTTCTAACTCTACCATTTGGGGCAAGTCAGCTTGAGCATGTCTCAAATTATACATCTCTTCCCTCTCTTATTCCCACTCTTATGTTTAACAGGGATCACATTTCAGTTAAGTTTTAACACTTAAGAATAACTGTGTATTAATTACAGAATTAAACCAGTCATATTAAGTAGAACAGACAAAAAAACTACTAAGAGGGATAATGTATTAAGTTGTTCATTAACAGTCAGGGCTATGCTGATCAAGTCACTGTTTCTCATAGTGTCCATTTCACTTCAACAGGTTTCCTTTTTGGTGTTCAGTCAGTTGTCACCGATCAGGGAGAACATATGGTATTTGTCCCTTTGGGACTGGCTTATTTCACTCAGCATGATGTGTTCCAGATTCCTCCATTTTGTTGCAAATGACTGGATTTCGTTGTTTCTTACTGCGGTATAGTATTCTAAAGAGTACATATTCCATAATTTCTTTATCCAGTCTACCGTTGATGGGCATTTAGGTTGGTTCCAGGTCTTGGCTATTGTGAATTGAGCTGCAATAAACATTAGGGTGCAGACCGCTTTTTTGTTTGCCAATTTAAATTCCTTTGGGTGAATTCCAAGGAGTGGGATGGCTGGGTCGAATGGTAGGGTTATATTCAGGTTTCTGAGGAATCTCCAGACTGACTTCCATAGTGGCTTGACCAGTTTGCATTCCCACCAACAGTGGGTGAGTGTCCCTTTTTCCCCACATCCTCGCCAGCATCTGTTGTTGGTAGATTTCCACTGAGATCTGGCACCAGACAGGGATGCCCACTCTCACCACTGCTATTTAACATAGTTCTGGAAGTTTTAGCCAGAGCCATCAGACAAGAAAAAGAAATTAAAGGAATACAAATTGAGAAGGAAGAAGTCAAACTATCCCTCTTTGCAGACGATATGATTCTTTACTTAGAGGATCCAAAGAACTCTACTAAGAGACTATTAGAACTCATAGAGGAGTTTGGCAAAGTGGCAAGATATAAAATCAGTGCACAAAAATCAACAGCCTTTGTATACACAAGCAATGCCATGGCTGAGAAAGAACTTCTAAGATCAATCCCATTTGCAATAGCTACAAAAACAATCAAATACCTTGGAATAAACTTAACCAAGGACGTTAAAGATCTCTACGATGAGAATTACAAAATCTTAAAGTGTGGGGAGCAATCCGGACTAGAGTAAGTTACTCGAATTAGGACTTATTCTATGCATCTGCTCTCCCACAATATGGCGCTGGGAGAGAAGTAAACAGCTTCCGCACAGCTGCCTCCAGTTCAACCAATTAACTGTAGGACTTGCTCCTGATTGGAGAGCAGCGTACTCGGCGTGTGGGCAGCCGAGTTAGGATTGGCGGAGGAGGACTATAAAGGAGGAGAGAGACGGCATGCACCAGGAACATCTATGGGGAACATCTAGCTGAAGGAACACCTGTGCAGCCCCCGAGAAGAGCCGGCCGGCGGTGTGCCGCTCCCCTGCGGAAGTGGGGAATGCGGCCAGGGGGAACTGCCCTTCCACGGAGGTGGAAGGGATAGTAGCCAACCCGGGAAGAACCAGCAGCAAACCCGGGGAGGGCCGAGCAGACGAAAGAACAGCGCAGGGTCCTGTGTCGTTCCTCCACGAAGAGGGGGAGCGACATAATGGTGCTGTGACTCGGATATGAAGCCTAGGCAGGGCTTAGTGTCGTTCCTCCATGAAGAGGGGGAGCGACATAATGGTGCCGTGACTCGGATAGGAAACCTAGCTCGGATAGGAAACCTAGCTCGGATAGGAAACCTGACTCGGATAGGAAACTTAGGACGGATATGAAACTTAGGAGGGAAGAAACGGGAAGAACTAGGGAAAATATCGGAGAGAGAGACTAGCAAACAGCCTAGGGAAAAGCCGGACGAAAAAGGTGCCGGAAGAAGCTATTGAAAGCCTAAGCATAGACTCGGATACGGACTACGGGGGGAAGCTGGGAGAAATCTCTAAGGTCGAAAGCGAAAGTGAAAGCTAGAACAAACAGACTCGGATGCGGACTGTGGGGAGAGGCCAGGAGAAATGAGGGAGGAGTATTGTTGGAGGAAAGCTTGGGGAAACATACCGGGTAGAGAAAAGTGTTAGGGAAATTGAAGCCACGGGGGGCAGGCCGAGGCGGATACGAAAGCCACTTTGGGATTCTCAAGTTAGCCCGGGAATAGGGGGCGAAAAGTTGAAACCAGAAGCTGAGACGTAAGCCAGATTGGGATCCGTCTGATTAGCCCGGGGAGCAAAGGACGGGAAGCCAAACCGTGGGGCGGAGACGTACGCTGGGTTGAATTCGCCAGGCTAGCCCGGGGAACTTAGATTGAATGCTAGTGGCGGACACGTGAGCTACGCTGTGTTACTCGCGGAAGCCGCCGCGTGCAGAGAGAGCACGGGGCGTGAATAGATAGGGAACGGGGCTGGCGTAGGCTGTGGTTCAGACGCGAAAGGGTTAAGCGTGGAGACCGCGGAGCGCACGAAGCCGAGCCGCGCAAAGCCGGGAAGCTGCGCAGATGAGAGAGGCGCGCGGGCTGAAGCGGCGCAGAGCCGGGAACCCGCCGGCGGGGCGAGGTGCTGGAAAGCTGCGGGGATAAGAGAAACAGAAGTTTAGAAGTAAAAGAGAAATAGGAATGTTGGCAGACAGAAGTAAAATGGGAGAAATAGAAATGCCCGGAGATAGAGAAATAGAGAAAAATAAGGCCTCCCCTCAACATGCCAATTAGAAGGCTTGGATTCGGTCTGCCCGATTAGTGAGGCGATGAGCACCTGGGCGGCTAGCAGCTTATGCGCCGCAGGTCACCGAAGACAGGCACGAATTAACATCAGTAAAGCTTCCCCACAATGCAACAATTAGGAGGCTTGGATTCGGTCTGCCTGATTTAAGGCGGTAAGCGCCAGCAAGCAGCTCGACCAGAGTATGAGCTGCAGGTCACCGAAGATAGGCACGAACCAACACTAATAAGTCTCCCCCACAATAAGGCAATGAGAAGGCTTGGATTCGGTTTGCCTGATAGGTCTTGTAAGTCCCCTGCAGGCAGAGCAGAGCATGCGCTGCAGGGCACCGAACACAGGCACGCATCAGCGCCTAAAAACCTCCTCACAACATGGCGAAGAGAGGACCCGGATTCGGTTTTCCTGATTGATAGGACTTGTAAGAGCCTGTGGCAACTCTAGCAAGTAGAGCAGAGTGTGTGCCGCGGGACACCGAAGACAGGCGCGTATCAACGCTAAAAAATAAAAAGAAAGGGGGATCTGTGGGGAGCAATCCGGACTAGAGTAAGTTACTCGAATTAAGACTTATTCTATGCATCTGCTCTCCCACAATATGGCGCTGGGAGAGAAGTAAACAGCTTCCGCACAGCTGCCTCCAGTTCAACCAATTAACTGTAGGACTTGCTCCTGATTGGAGAGCAGCGTACTCGGCGTGTGGGCAGCCGAGTTAGGATTGGCGGAGGAGGACTATAAAGGAGGAGAGAGACGGCATGCACCAGGAACATCTATGGGGAACATCTAGCTGAAGGAACACCTGTGCAGCCCCCGAGAAGAGCCGGCCGGCGGTGTGCCGCTCCCCTGCGGAAGTGGGGAATGCGGCCAGGGGGAACTGCCCTTCCACGGAGGTGGAAGGGATAGTAGCCAACCCGGGAAGAACCAGCAGCAAACCCGGGGAGGGCCGAGCAGACGAAAGAACAGCGCAGGGTCCTGTGTCGTTCCTCCACGAAGAGGGGGAGCGACATTAAAGAAAGAAATAGAAGAGGATACCAAAAAATGGAAAAATCTTCCATGCTCATGGATTGGAAGAATCAACATCATCAAAATGTCCATTCTCCCAAAAGCAATTTATACATTCAATGCAATCCCAATCAAGATACCAAAGACATTCTTCTCAGATCTAGAAAAAATGATGCTGAAATTCATATGGAGGCAAAAGAGACCTCGAATAGCTAAAGCAATCTTGTACAACAAAAACAAAGCCGGAGGCATCACAATACCAGATTTCAGGACATACTACAGGACAGTTGTAATCAAAATAGCATGGTACTGGTACAGAAACAGATGGATAGACCAATGGAACAGAATTGAAACACCAGAAATCAATCCAAACATCTACAGCCAACTATATTTGATCAAGGATCTAAAACCAATTCCTGGAGCAAGGACAGTCTATTCAATACATGGAGGTGGGAAAACTGGATTTCCACATGCAGAAGCATGAAGCAAGACCCCTGCCTTACACCTTACACAAAAATCCACTCAACATGGATTAAAGACCTAAATCTATGACCTGACACCATCAAGTTATTAGAGAACATTGGAGAAACCCTTCAAGATATTGGCACAGGCAAAGAGTTTCTGGAAAAGACCCGGGAGGCACAGGCAGTCAAAGCCAAAATCAACTATTGGGATTGCATCAAATTGAGAAGTTTCTGTACTGCAAAAGAAAGAGTCAGGAGAGTGAAGAGACAACCGACAGAATGGGAAAAAATATTTGCAAGCTATGCAACAGATAAAGGGTTAATAACCAGAATCTACAAAGAGATCAAGAAACTCCACAAAAACAAAACCAACAACCCACTTAAGAGATGGGCCAAGGACCTCAATAGACATTTTTCAAAAGAGGAAATCCAAATGGCCAACAGGCACATGAAAAAATGTTCAAGGTCACTAGCCATCAGGGAAATGCAAATCAAAACCACAATGAGGTTTCACCTCACCCCGGTTAGAATGGCTCACATACAGAATTTTGTTCTTAAAAAGATTAATTAATTTATTTATTCAAAAGACAGAGTGAGAGAGAGAGAGAAAAAGAGAGAATCTTCCATCTGCTGGTTCACTCCCTAAATGGCTGCAATAGCCAGGGCTGGGCCAGGCTGAAGCCAGGAGCCCAGAACTCCATCTGGATCTTCCATGTAGGTGGCGGGGGCTCAAGTACTTGGGCCATCTTCTGCTGCCTTTTCAGGCACATTCACCGGGAGTTGGGTTGGAAATGAAGCTCCGGGGACCCAAACCAGCACACTGATATGGGATGCTGACATTGCGAGTAGAGGCTTATTTTGCTGTGCCCCTTCAACACTGGCTCTTTACAGGAGAACATTTTCTGTGATTTCCAACAGGTGTCTGGTAGGCTTACAATGAAGGTAATAGAAAATTTAAGTTATTAAAATTGGTTATGAAGGGCTGGTGTTGTGGCATAGTGCTGCCTGTGACACTGGCACCCTATATGGGCACTACTTTGAGTCCTGGCCACTCCATTTCCAATCCAGCTGCCTGCTAATGGCCTGAGAAAAGCAGCAGAAGATGGCCCAAATGCTTGGAGTCCTGTCAACCACATGGGAGACCTCGTTGAGGCTCCTGGCTCCTGACTCTTGGCTTTGGCCTAGTTCTGCCCTGGCTGTGAGGCCATCTGGAGAAGTGAACCAGTGGATGGTAGATCTCTCTCTTTCTCTGTATCTTCCCCTTTTGGCTTCAAATAAATAAAATCTTTTAAAATTGGTAATGAGAAAAAGCACCACCATGTTCTGGTAAAATGGTAGCAAGGTTGATGAATATAAAATCAATTGCAATAAAAATAAAAAGAAACTAGAGAATACATTTAAAATGTGAGTAACTAGGACAAGATGTAACAAAATATGTGGAAGATCTTGATGGAAAAGTTATAAGAATTAATCCAGGGACTTTGAAGATTAAATAAAAAGATACACCAAATTCATGAATTCGGTGATTGATAGATAAATGCATAAATTCCTTTCAAATTATTCTAAAAATTCATTGTAGTCCAATTTAAAATGGTGGGATTTTTGCAAGATGACTGAAATTTACACAGAAGGATGAAAATTCAGAATATATAATGTGTTTCTTAGGAAAACAAAGTATTGAGACTCATAAAACTGTAGATATTTCATATGCCAAACATGCCAGGCATAGAAAAGGCGCAGACTTCTATGGATATTCATAATACAGCAGTAGTAGTATTAGAGATTAGTGGTAAAATGACGGACTTTTCAACAAATTATGCCAAGAACACTGAATATCCTTACTGGGAAAAAATAAAGAAAACTATTCCTACTTTGCTCCTTTTTCAAGAATAAATTTCAAGTCAGTGAATTAAAGTTCTAATATGAGCTCTTTGTTTGTTGAATTCTTTATTGAGTGGAGCCATTAAGCTTTTGATTATAATGTAAATTAAGCATATGTCATCTCAAAATTTTTTAAAATAAAGAATAAATAAATAAATGCAAATAAATAAAAAGTGCTGGGGCTGGTGTTGTTGTGCAGTTATTTATTTATTTATTTATTTTTGACAGGCAGAGTGGATAGTGAGAGAGAGACAGAAAGGTCTTCCTCTTCCATTGGTTCACCCTGCACCGTGCTGATCCGAAGCCAGGAGCCAGGTGCTTCCTCCTGGTCTCCCATGCGGGTGCAGGGCACAAGCACTTGGACCATCCTCCACTGCCTTCCCGGGCCACAGCAGAGAGCTGGACTGGAAGAGGAGCAACTGGGACAGAATTCGGCACCCCGAACGGGACTAGAACCCGGGGTGCCGGCACCACAGGCGGAGGATTAGCCTATTGAGCCGTGGTGCAGTTATTTAAGCTACCACTTAGGATGCCAGCATTTCATATTGGGGTGCTGGTTAGAATCCCAGCTGCTCTGCTTCTTCTGATCTAGTGCCCTGTTAATGCACCTGGGAAAGCAGTGGAACATGGCCAAAGTACTTGAATGCTTGCTATGCACATATGAGACCCAGATGGAGTTCCCGGCTCCTGGCTTTGGCATGGTCTAGCTCTGGCCATTAAGGCTACTTGTGGAATGAACCATTAGTTGGGAGATCTTTTCCTCTCCCTATCTCTCCCTCTCTTTCTGTCACTCTGCCTTTTAAATAAATACAACAAATTTTTTAAAAAAGGCAATAATGTTTTCAGACAGTGGTGTGGAGAATATCTTTATTACTGTAGGTTAAGAAAGAGTTTTTAAGTCAAGATAAAATAGCAATAATTAAGGGTGTGTTTTGTAATCGTAGGCAAATTTTAGTAGCTGATGGATAAAGAAGAGTATTTCTTTTTTTTTTTTTTTTAAATGAAGAGAGGATGTTGGGATCAGCAGCACAGCTCCTTATCACATTCATGGATATAAATTGAGGATGTGCTTTTTTCTACAACAGGTAGTTTTTCAAGCATACCCTGATTGTGGCAACCACAGGCCTGAGAATGGCATATTCCACTGGGGAATCTGGTATCCCACAGCCTCATCTAATGGCTAGGCTGTCTGAGAAACTATAGCCTAATGTTACTTTGAAAAAGGGCAGCGAGATGTTTGTGATCACTGATGTACATTATGATAATCATAAAATGTTACATATGCCAATATTAAAATAATCAAAAGGTGAATATATCAAAGACTAGCCTGCATGTGGAAGAAGTTTCATATTTAGTATAAATAACATATCCACAATAGGTAAAAAATAATT